>NW_020229878.1:0-127500 GCF_003227715.2 Harpegnathos saltator | reverse complement strand
GGTAGAGAGGCAGACAGACAACCAGTCGGACTCGATCACTAAGTTGATCGCTCACACGACAATCGTTCGCCCGTTCGCTCGCTCGTTCGTTCGTTCGTCCGTTCGTTTGCTCGCTCACTTATTAGCTTGTACACGTTCGCACGCACACGTTCGCGTGCATGCAACGAAATTCACGACACAGCACGACTGGCGACAGGCGGCAGCGAGATAGCACGAAATCTCGCACGAATTCGCGACGTACGCGTAACGATCCGCCCGTGCGTGATGCGAGCCACCGCGCCGAGCGGATCGACGCACGACCGTTTCACACGACGGGATTTTCTTACCGAGGTGGAAGAATCGAACTCAACACAATCTCTCGAGGAAACTACAAAATGGCCGACGCGGAAAGGCACATGCCGTGGCGCGCGATGCATTCTGGGATCCGGTGGTGCGCTGTGCAGCCCATTCATCGCAGCGCCCCCTGTCGGTCGGCGGCATCGGCGCCGCCGCGCGCCACTTTTGTGTGCGTACGTTAAAAAGCCGATAAAGACCAGATCGCGTGGAACTTTTCGATTCTGTTGGAATTTCCGACGAAAGAGCGGAGCAGAAAACGATATGGAAATATCACTGTTCTTTTTCCACCGGTTCCTTGTATCGAAGATTTCGTCGCTCGACGAATGACGAATGTTCAACCGAGGTCCAATCTTCCGTTCGTCTTAAGACAGAGTAACAAGAAATTTAATAAAAAATTTAATTCCGAGTCAATTGCAATGTTTATTTTATCCTTATCTTTCGCTGTTGACGTCCAATCGCTATTTTCGCAAAGAAGCAAATCTGCTCTTCCCGAATAAAAATATCCAGTTACCGAGTAACAGTGATTACTCGTATTTCCGAGAACCTCGCATCTGGATACTTCCTTTTGTTCCTTGCTCTATAAAATATACCTTGCTCAGTTCTCAAGTAAATTGAAAAGTATCCACCATCTGAGATATGCGCAAAACACACAGAAGAAATGCTCTTTCGTAGCCACCAAATTCTAGATTTTATTTTCCGCTATTACACCTCGCAGTATGTTATATTAAATCGATATAATTGCAATTCCACGAAGCACGATTGTAGTAAGTATAGCAAACGAAATCAATAAACAGCGATAGTGTATCTGACAATTTTTTTCCTCGATGAAGTACATGTTGCACTTGTACGACGAGCACGTGTACATTCGCAATCGAACGCAGCGGCGGATATCTGCCACGATATATCTGCGAATTCCATAATTTAAATTGTATTATTACTTCTTTGCTCTTTCATGTTACACAAACATTAGGAAATACAAAATTCCATTGCATACTGACAAAAAGATCGGAAGTTCCTTTCTTAGTTGTAAAATAATAATCTATAACATATAATGAAAAAATCAAAAGTTTCTCCTCTAAAACACTTCTTATTCATTATCAAATAATTCAGCGCGAGTAACTTATAACTCTGTCTGGTTTGAAATACAAAAAGGAAGAGGAATATGATCAAATTCTCACAATAAGAACCTCCTTTGTTCCGTGTATTAATTAATTTATTTATCTAGAAGTCATCATTAAATCTCATCACTTCAAAACAATTTTCGTTATTGCTTTAAAAAAAAAAAGGGGAAAAGCAAGAAAAAGCAGATTCGAGGCACCGAGGATAGTCGAAAGAGGACAAGGAGATTCTCTCTATCAAAGTATTAAATCGCTCTATAAAAAAAAAAAATCAACAAAAGTTAGGCACGAGACAATTTTGCTCTCCAAACATCAACAACATAGAGGAAAATTGAGATTTCGGATTATTATCACTATAAAGGAATAGACGATGAACGAGCGAGCGAGCGAGCAAGCAAGCAAGCAAGCGAGCGAGCGCGCGAGCGAGCGCGCGCGCGCGCGCGAGAGAGAGAAAGAGAAAAGGAAGCCGGATTCAATTGGGAACCTATAGTTACGCCTTGCTGCCTTCTCGGAACACGTCTATTGCGTCCAGATACATACTACCTAACGCAAGAACGAACATCCATCCGGCGCTGCTAATTACCGCTCGCTCGTCTATGCCTCCTCCTCGATGATGATTATCAAAATGATGTGTCTTGTTACTGCTACTGTGGTTGCTGCTACTGCTGTTACTGAGGTAATCACCTCAGCAATTATTAACACCTAACATAAGGCTTACAGAGTGTTTACGTATGTACGTGTGCGTGCGTGACCTTGCACGTTTTGCGTGTATTGTGTGTGAAACGTATTGCTTTTCTCAAGAAAAGATCCAATTAATGATGTATTGCCTGCGTCGATTTGCTTGTAATCCTTTCTCTCTTCGCTGTATCTTCTTCCTTTCCCCTTTTTTTCTCTTTTTATAAACTTTTATTTACTACTACTTGTTTTCTCTTTTTCTCTGTTCGTTTCGTACGCGTCTTTCTTCCGTTTCTTTTTTTATTGATATTTATGTATGTATATATATATAAATATACATATATACATATATGCACGTGTATATGTATATATATATATGTATATATTTGTATATATATATATATTTTTTTGTATTTAATATTATAATCGGAGTGTCCGATGAGGAATTAGTGACTGATATACAGGTTCAATTTGAGAGGATGATAAAGCGCTGACAAGGGGCGGAGCTGTCCGTTGTTGTTGCTGCTGCTGTTCTTGTAGGTAGTGGCATGGATGATGACTATTGTTGCTGGCTTGTCGATTAAAAACCATGAACCTTCAGCTGGTCGGGTTTTGCCAGACCTGATTTTGTCAGCCACTGGCATATATTCTCTCGCTGGTCCCCCTGCAGCTGCAGCACCTCCCCGTACTCCGGGTGCTCTATTACTGTCCCATTGCACGCAAACTCCTATAGATCATCAGATATGTGTAGATACATCAAGTTTTGACCCATTAGAATGTATATTTTAATGATCAATTAGGCCAAATATTTCAATGACCTGTTAGTCCAGATATCTTAGACTAAATATCTAAATCTGGTCCTTTTGGCGATTCATTTGTAAGAAATGTTAATATCTCTTTTCCAGAGAAATTCCAAGCAAGCTGAAGGATTCTATTTAAAAACAATTTTCCAAGATCGATTAACAAAAAGTGAAACCCATAGCAAAATAGCAGGCAGATAAAATCAATAAATAGTTTAATCTTGGAATTATATGATTTAAGTTTTCAGAAATAACATCAGTGATTATAATTAATATTATATAAAATATCAGGACATACAATTGATTCTTATAACCTAAGGGACAATCAATATAACTTTTTTCACATGCTTTTCATTTTAAAAATTCTTTCTAATAATTTATATACTTTACCACAATCATATAGATTTAAAAATAAGAATATATAAAAAAATTAATTTTTAAAAAATAGAACAGAATGTTTCTCACTGTTCAACTTATCAAGCATAGGAACAAAAAAATAACATTAAAGAAAGAACATCAAACATTGAGATCATTAAAGTTAAATATGATTAAAATTCAACCAGAGGCAATATGACAAGGTACCGATGATGACCTAGATTTTAAACAAAGAATATCTCACCTATGTCAAACCACTTATAGAGATACACTTATACTATACTTGCAAAATATTTCCAAACTGCAACTGCTTGCTGTATACCATACAGTTGTTTGCATCAGACTTATTTTTAGAGTTCTGCTTCACTAGCTTATGGTGGGAGGTGATGGAAAAGGGAGGGAACAAGAAAGAGAGAAAGAGAACAGGTGGAGGGGCAGGAGGAGCAAGGAGGAAGAGGTAGTACAAGCAGAGAGGGCAGATGAAATAAGGGATCGACGGAAATTCCCAATTGCGTATAAGAAAGGATGCTCACCTTTTTACATGCTCTCACGATTTTCTTCAAGTCATATTCAGAGGAGAGTCCTTGCACCGTTGTTAAGGTCTTACGACCATTCCGCTGCTGGATCCTTATATGCACAAGGCCGTCTTGGACGTCATCGTCTGAACCCTTAATTGCATCTGCAAAGGGGTCTGCGGGAAGGAAAAACGAAAAGCCATCACCATTGTGTCGGGTTGCGCATAATTACGCAAGATGCATAGTAATGCAAGCGAAAGACTGTTACAACCGCCATTTTGATCGCGAGACAACGGTGCCGTGCCATCGCCGTCACCGTCCCCGTCTACGAAGAATGAAGGGACAAATAGATGGAGAAGAGAAAGACAAAGAGAAAGAGAGAGGAAAGAAGATGGGATGGTCCAAGGGAGAGAGGGTGGGTGGGTGGATGGATGAGAAAGAGAAAGAGAAAGAGAAAGAGAAAGAGAGAGAGAGAGAGAGAGAGAGAGAGAGAGGAGGAAAGAGAGAAAGAGATAGGTAGAGGTATATGAATAAGTCCGATAATGTCTTATCCCGTACTCACCGAATGTGTTAAGATTCTGGATGGACATACGACAAACAAAAGAGATCCCTCGGATGGTATACAGCTGCGAAGCGCAGGCGATAGTCTGGCAAGACGTTGGAATAACGCTGCGACAACAGTGGTACGATGCGCGGACACTGCGGAGAACGAACGGAACGATCCCACGAAATCAAGCGCGATGGTCGTATACGCAGGCCGGAAGTAAAAGTTGCATTTGTCACGGGGTGATGGGTGGGGTTGCGCGCGCGCGCCTCCGCGTTCCTAAAGGTGATATCGACGCACGCTATTGGCGACCAAGGTAGGAATGTTGGGGTAATGTCTAAGGCCTAGTTCCACAACTTGCTTTAAACGGAGTTTAAAGCTAAACCGGTGGTTAAAAGCAATAGTATATGCGCATATACTATTACTTTTAACCATCGGTTTAGCTTTAAACTCCGTTTAAAACAAGTTGTGGAACTGGGCCTAAGCATGCTAATTGGCGACCGAGATAGAAATGTTGGCAGTCGTCGACGCATGTGATTGGTCATCCTCTGTCGAGAAAACTTATTTTCTAGTGATTTCGGTTAGACATTTGATCTGTTATTTTTAGCTGCACTACTGAACTGGTGCAATAAGTTAAAGTGAGGAAAAATCAAGTTGTCTCATTCTAACTTATTGCACTAGTTCCGCAATGCAACTAGAAAGAACAGATCAATTTCCTTTTTCTTGAATTACAGGATGCGCTCTGATATTCAGATATTCAGCCAGTGCTGAAAATCTATAGTATATGTGACACAAATTATATATTTGCAGTACTAGCAATGAATATCGGAACGCAGCCTTTGTCTCTAAAATACAAACTATCCCATTGTATCCCGCGATGAATGTCGGATATTGCGACAGAATGCTATCGAGATACATTGGTTCTTCAATAAATATTCTTAAAATTAATTGTTTAAGTTTTGAAATTATCAAGTGTGCAAACATTTTCTGAAATTTTCCCTGCAAAAACGACATACAGCTTTCGGATACCCCCTAGCCAATGAAAATATTTATACAACATCTGAAAATGAACTTAAGACGGTCTTAAATATAAGATCTGACTATGAATACCGGCCTAAATGATTTTTACAACAAACGAGTCAAAAATAGACTTGGGCTCATAGACTACGTTTACACAGCCCAATTTACGCCAAAGTTATAACATCGATGTTATAACTACTGACGTTAGATGCCATGTAAACGCTCCTTTACGACGAAGTTATTACATTGATGTAGTAACTTAAAGTCATTTGGTGAAAAGGCATAGGGCAAGAGCACAGGCTTTTGCATAACACATAATACATAACACATAAGAGAATAAACCAATTAGTTTTCTTCATTTCCCTCCTCAGGACCGAAATGAAGAACTCTGATTGGTTGATTCTCTTATGCGTTGTGTATTATGCGTTATGCAAAAGTCTGTGCTCTGGCCCTAAACATACACTGTGTTGCATCGATTCGTTCCGCGAGAGGGGAAATGGAGGTCCCCCTCTCTGGCATGCTATTGTGTGCCAGCTCTCGGCGGCCGGCCGCCCGAGAGCCCAACTTATCGACGACTTTACCGACACTGCAATGGTAACACGAGCAGCGAAAGAATAATTGTTGCGTCGATAAAGACATGTATGTGAGAAATCGGGAGAATATAAAGTCTGCCACTTTTATTTGGAGAACTTTTGTTACAATGTAAATCGTGTTATTATTTACGTAATAATATTAAATAGATAAACATAGAAAAAAATTTTATACCGTCACACATACGCGATATTGGATCTAAGTGAGAGATTGGTGCGGTGCATATATGTGACGTTGATTGCAAGCAAATTGAATTTTTTTATTAATCAAATAATTATGCGCACACACGGAAGTATTCCTTTGTTAATATTTGGATGGCTCTGAAAAGAGCCGTTTGATGTTTGGTTCTGAAAAGAACCGTTTTAATAATCCGTCCAATGCCCTTGGCGTGCAACAACTTGTTGGAGACGTGTGTCGACGGAATTGACACCGTTAAACATGCCGTTAAATGTAACGTCAGTTCAGATAATCACGGTTTAAACTTGATTTTGTGGAACTGGGCCTTAGATGAAGATAATATGTATTCTAAAGCCAAACCTCTTTGGTGTTCAAACGTTCAAAATATTTGTCAACTGAACTCCAAAACCGGGATAGTCATAAATTTTTTTCTCAAATTGATGGTACTGCAGTGTTAAACTTCGTTTAAATTCATTAAACGCCCAAAGTTTTGGGTTTAACTTTAACTGTGAGAAAGCAACGTTAACCATGGTTTAAGGCAGTTGTGGAACGCAATTTTTCGTCTAAACTAGGGTTAACGAGTTAAACTTCGTTTACAGTAAGTTGTGGAACCGGGCTTTACTGCTTACTGCCATTGTAGACGACGCTTTTAAGGCTCGTCTACATTAGCTGTAAAGGCTCGTCTACATTAGCTGTAAGAGTAAGGCTGTAAGGTTGCAAGACACGAAATGAAATATTTTCATTCGCTGACAGCTTACGTTGCAGACTTACAGCCTTACTCTTACAGCTATTGTAGACGAGCCTTCACAACTGAAATAGCATTTTGTAACTAGTAGTTGCCATCGTTCGCAACTCGCAATTGCATGTTTGTAATCTATTTTGGACCGGGCTTTAGCCACAGACTTCTGTAGTATAACTAAACTGCTAACTCTCTTGTATACTGTAGCACAAAATTGACCCCAAAAAATATGTATTACATAAGGGAATCAAACATTTGCGCATTGTTAGGGATTGTTGTGAATTGTTAGAGCCAAAGCACAGACTTCTGCATAACGCATAATACATAACACATAAGAGAATAAACCAATTAGTTTTCTTCATTTCCCTCCTCAGGATAGAAATAAAGAACTCTGATTGGTTGATTCTCTTATGCGTTGTGTATTATGCGTTATGCAGAAGTCCGTGCTCTGGCCCTACGTCCACAAGGAGAGGGGCTACATAAGTAACATGGCCCATCCAATTAGAAGAAATGTGTTTTGATTCAACCAATCAGACGTGAATGTCGGACACCAGGACGGCACATACTTTTCGGGGTCATGTATTGAGTCGGAGTTAGCAGTCTAGTTATACTATAGAAGACTGTGGCTTTAGCTCGCAATCTATAGTGGGATACGGCCTTTAGTGGCGCGATAAACGTAATCCAAAATATAATTCATTATAACAGTAAAATGAGAAAGTGATATCAAATAAATTTTACGTTCAATACTGTATTTTTTATTCCAACTAAGAAAGAGAACTACAGAAGCATATACGATTTGATTTGTTTTGATCTTGGTAATATCTGTATTGTATGTTGTATGAGTATATTAATTGAAACGTTTGCAACAAAGTGATTTTAATATGAAGGAACAGTGAGCATTCTGCATAAATAATTTACAGGTGTTATTTGACGAGGTTTAAGAATTTATTTGTATATTTAATAATTTGCTCATTTCTAAATTTCAGGTTTAGATTTGGGAACTCTATCTGATAAAACTTGTGCGAGCTGTAAAATTGTACACTTATTATGAAACAATTTTGAAAGAATCATTAATTGTGAACCATTTTTTAGAAAACAATTCCTTATATTTGATGAAAAAAACTTAATAGAAGTTATTTTCGGATTAAAAGTATAAATTTGCTTTCTGATGATCAAAATATCTTAAACCATTACTTACTAAAATTTAATTTCTTTAGCAGCACTCAGTTTATGACAATATACTATATTCTATTAAATTGGAACAAATTTTATTTTATCTTACATCAGTTACTTACATATATTATTATAATTCTATTCGAATACTTTTGTGATTATCATCAATGATTCAATCACAAATGTTACAATGCCATAAAAAAAAAATAGCAAGCCTTTCAGTTTTCTTCATCATTGACGTAAACCGCTTGAGAGGGGAGAATGGGAATAAGATAAAGTAGGAGAGGTAGAGAAGAAACAGAAGACAATCGCAAGCTGGTTCAACGCCGAAGATTTCTTTTTGTACTCTAAAAATGATCTGATTATAAAAAGTAATCGGCCTGTGGCTTTTTACTGGGAATACCACGGCTTTCTTGTGGCGCCGCTTCGAATATCGTAAAGTCTCTTTGCAAATGTTCATTGAGCTCCAATATCGCGGCAACATTACCGCATCTGTATGAAAAGAAAAAAAGATATATTAGATATGTTAAAATAGAGCTATCAAAGCCTCCAAGATATAAAATAGTGTACTTAAGATTACATGGAATAACTTCCATTAGAAAAGAAAAAAGGAAAAAATATATTACAACCATAAAAATCACACACCTGTAACAATAATTTGGTGCAGACCAGACTGTCAACACAGTTT
Source organism: Harpegnathos saltator (assembly GCF_003227715.2). Lineage (NCBI taxonomy): Eukaryota > Metazoa > Arthropoda > Insecta > Hymenoptera > Formicidae > Harpegnathos > Harpegnathos saltator. The sequence goes on along the minus strand of NW_020229878.1, from coordinate 118,749 downwards.
CATTAAAATGCCATTTGTAACCTTCCATCACCAGCTGATGAGCTCTGCATATCATGTCAATATCGTTCGCAGAATTAAATTGAGCAACAACGTCGCTGCCAAATAGGTAACCCGCCCCACGAGGTGACACACCCCAACCCTGGGTGTCCTCAGGATCTGACCACAATAAGTCACACATTGGCCCATCGTGAGGAACCTGTAGGATTAAATTGAGAAAATATAATTAAAAAAGTAGTAAAGTAAAGGTTCAATATATATAATTTTGATAAAGGTAGACGATACAGTGAAATCCAACAAACCGATTAAAAAAATTTCAGCTGCCTTGTATATTATATATTTACCAATTTACAAATTTATTATACAGATACACAATACTTTTGAGGAACAATAACCAATTTTTAAATTTGAAAATATACTCCTGGATTAGCTTTATATGGAAATCGCTGAAGAAGAATCATAATAAACAATAAACAATAATCTACTTACTTCTTGTTTTCTATCTATAGTTCGGATTTGATCCAATGTTTGAATACTAGGTGACAATCCACCATGAACACAGAAAATCTTGCCATCAATGATAGCAGATAGTGATAGATAGTCAAATATCTCTGTGCAATACCGCCATACTGTTATACTTCCATATTTGCGTAAGCATTCGTCATAAAAACCATAAACTTGTGTTATTTGTCGAGATTCATGATTTCCTCTTATCAATGTGATTCTGTCAGGATAACGAACCTGTTTACATACGTATAGACATACAGTCATAGATAAGTGTTTTGAGCAGATATAAGACAATGACAGACAGAACACGTAATAGTAATAATAATAAAGTTCCTATGCAGGATTTTTCAAACCCCTACATGTAATCCATTAATAATGAATTCTTAAGAATATTTTGAGATAATTCCCAGTATCAGCATATATTTTGCATGTGTAATACATTCGTGTAAAAGTAGACTCTTAGGAGCTGTATCAACATTTCTGGTTTGTTCTTTTTAACCAATTTCTATTTCAATGTAAAAACAAAGCAAACAAGGTGTTTGTTTTTACCTAAATTCCAATTAATTGCAGTCCTTTAGTTGACATACCTTTAATGCAAGAAGGAGGAGAAATGTTTCAACACTATAAAATCCTCTGTCTACAAAATCACCCATAAAAAGGTAATTTGTTTCCGGTACATCGCCACCTACTTTGAATAACTCTTTTAAATCATAAAACTGTCCATGAATGTCTCCACAAACCTAAAAACGACAGAAGTGCAATTTCTCCAATATCTTTAATGGTTTATTTCTTATGATAGAATTATTACTACTACTTATAAGGAATAGAAATAATTACTGTCACAGGCGAGTCGACACGTTGGACGTTGCTTTCTTCGATAAGGATTTCGCGTGCTTTGGCACATAAAGCTTTAACCTCGGCTTCCTTGATGATCTCACATTTCTTCAGTTGTTCGATTTGCCGATCCAAGTCACTAGAATCGGCCATCGTACAGTGCCGGTGAAAGACTGGTTTGAAGGTTTTCTTACCAGAAAAGGCAGCTTTGCGCTTATCAATGGGTTCTTGCAGCTTTAGTGACGTAGAGATAATAAACTGTCATGTAGCTATCGGATAAGCGTACAAAGGACGAAAATAAGAACGAAGTGAATATTTTAAGGTAAGGTTGTGTGCATGTACAACACTTACAAACTACCGACCACAGTCGTGTCTCAACGCCTCACTGTTGTAGTCGTTGTAATCGACGCATTTGACCGGAAAAAAAAAAGCACGTGGGATCCCACCTTCAATAAAATGATGCAAAACTGATCCTCGTGCTGGCAGGAGGCGGGATACTCGCGATTACTCCGAAAATCGTCTTGCCTCCTCGCAGTGGCTGGTTCTGGTTCTGGTCCAATAAATGGCTTTGAGCAGAGCTGTTACACTCTACCCCCTACGCCAGTCAACGATTATGAAGATAAAAGAAAAATTGGGACAATGCGTACACAGTCCCCACGATAAAAAAGTATGCGTAGCTACAGAAACACCATATCCAAACGCCACGGAAGCGAACTCCTCGCAGTGGCGACACCAAACAATTTAGATTCTAGCGGGGTCTACAATAGAAGTCGTAAATTCCGAAGTCATAAGGTCGTAAGGAAATTAACCAATCATAGTCGACTATTTTCCTTGCGGTCGGAGAATAACCAATTGTGATTGGTCAATTTTTTTATGGCCTTACGACTTAGGACCATACGAGTTTTATTGTGGACCTCGCTTTAGGCCTTCTACAATAAGCTATTTGTCATAAGACGAAAGCAAATTGACCAACCACAGTTTAACCACAGTCTAAAATTCTAAAAAAAATTGTCGACTGTGGTTGGTCAATTCGCTTGTATCTTCGCTTGTATGACTGACCAATGACGTATATAACTAGACCAAGCATTCCCTCAAGCATGGTCTACAATGGCCGCAAGCAGTAAGAAGTAAGCATGAACAGTAAGAAATGGACCAACCACAGTTGATTATTTTTGTCATAATCGACTGTGATTGGTTTATTTCTTATCGCTTACGCTTACTTCTTACTGCTTACTGCCATTGTAGACGACGCTTTACACAACCTTACAGCCTTACTCTTACAGCTAATGTAGACGAGCCTTTATACACATCAATGGCCGCGTTCAGCAGAACAAAGTGATCAGAGAGCGCTTAGTGACTATTGTCTGTGATTGGAGCATTCTTTTAGATTCTTCATAGACCCAGAAGTATTTACCAATCAGGAATGAGATTCAATGGAAAATCTAGTAATGTTGTCCAACTGTTGAGTCTGCTGAATGCAGCCATTGGCTCCGTCTCTTAAAGCTAGCGGCATACGGTGCTTGTTTTCACGGTGTTGGATTGCTTGCTGGATGAAAATACTGCGTTCTGATTCGTACATTACCGAAGATGGATGGCAATGCACCAATTAGAACGCAATATTTTCATCCAGCAAGCAATCCAGCACGAAAACAAGCACCGTGTGCCGCTGGCTTTAACTTTTGATCGAGCTTGTCCAAAGAATCCGCCGCGCATGCGCGTAACATTTCCCACATATGTTAATTTGAATTAAAGGAGTTCGTTACGAACGTGGGACGTTGGATGTCGGTTCAGCAGGCCGGTTCAGGTAACTACAAATTACATGAGAGAAGATTGAGAAGTTCGTTATAATTTTCGGTTAGCAGAAAATACGACAGGAGTGTGATATTCTATTCTATTCTCGAGAAGTTATAAAAACAAGTGCAACGTGAAATCTGTGATATAATTGATGTGTATTTTTTCTTATGTTACATTTCCTTGTAATTGGCGTAGAAAATTATCTTCATAAAAGTGCTTCAGAGTAGGATTACTTCAAAGTAAGGTACATGTAAATTTTGGTTCATGAATCATTTGAGTGGTATATATTTCGTTTCTGATATAATTTTCCTTCTAAATGTATTTCTTACGTTGTATACATAATGCTCGTTATAAATAATTGTATAGTTATGTATTTGACTTGCATCCTTTCAGAAAGTTGTACAGGATGGAATTATTTCAGTCTGTGGACAAACAGATACGATTTACGTTGTTACTTGCTCCATTTCAAGCGATGACAAGGATTGAACTAGAGGCTTATGTAAATAATATCGTGGAATGTTACTTGGATGTTAAAAATCCTTCCAACAAGACATTAAATGTAAGAGGAATATATTGCTTAAAACATTATTTTATTGTTTCACATAAGAAGCTGATGTAGTATCATGTGCAGACAAATTCCACCATAGGACAATGATTGGCTATTAAAAATTTTCACCTGACACTTTGCATGATTTGCTTTATATGTAGTAATGATTTTCAGGTGACTGTAACAAAAGTACCAGATGCAAAACGTCAAATCATTGTAAATACAGACAAATTAGAAATTTCTGGACAGAGTAGTAGCACAATATCCATTAAATGGTCCCCTAAAGAAACAGGATGCTGGCGAGATGTTCTACAATTTACTGATAGCAGACGGATTAAATATGACATTGCTATAACAACAACTGCTAAGACAAATAAAGAAAAGATACAAAAAAAGTTATCAAAGAAAGCAATATTATCGAAACTACCTGTTCTTTCTGTACCAACTGTAAATAAACAACTTTGCGGAGATGTGTCGTTGAGTGTTCCGAATAAAGGCAGTCAGTCATTGTGTCTCAATTTGAGTAAACAAATGAGAGCAGATGAGCAGACAAAGCATGAGAACAGTTTGAACAAAGAGAATGTCCTGAGCAAATATGAGGTGAAAATTTACACAACGCAAGAAGACAGAATGAAATCCCGTCGTTATGACTATCATGAATCAACAAGTATTTTATCCGAGCAGAATTCGAATGTGTGGAATGACGGCAGTGTGGTGTCTCAAGCCTTTCTTACTTGGAGTAAGCCGCAAGAGATACGAAGGGCCACGTACGTCAAGGAGAAAAGACACTATAATGGCACTACGACGATATATGGACGCAGTGAGGAGGTAACTGAAGATGTGGCGTGTATCGGAGATCGATCCAAGTCGAATTTCTCTATGCTGATAAATGAGCTAAAATTTACAACTACGGACGTGATCACGGTTTCTCCGCAGCCTGTGAAGAAGGAATCAGCAGAATTCACGAGCTCATTGAACGAGGAAACTTGCGATGAGAGGAACAAGACCTTCGCTGTCGGTCACCGAACTTACGAAATACCCACCATTTCCGTCCAAGAGACGAATAGTAACATCTTGTCGCCGGCACCGCGACCGCTGGAATGTTGCGAGTTGTCCTTCAAAGATGGTGTGAACAATTTGATCGCATCGTCGCCGATTGTTCAGCGATCACGCATCGAAATATCAAAAACTGAGCACTCCGGACATCTTGTAGATAATGTAGATTACAGCGGTAAAGTAAATCATGGATACTTTAGTTGCACGACTATCCCCGAGGATATCGGGACGGTGAAGAATGCAAAAGATGTATATATCGAGATCTCCCCGCCAAAGAAATACCTCTCTAAGGCGTGTTCACCACTGTTTAGTACAAAAGCCGGCAGAGTCACGAAGGAAAAAAATCTCCACAATGGCAGAAACGCAAAAGGACTCCAACTGTTTGTACCTGTTACAGGTGAGTCATGTGAGTTTTCCAAAGCTAGTTTTCTCAGTAATATCGAGCTTCTCTCTAACGTGGCGCTATCACGATAGCGAAAAAAGGCACGAAGAAGAATGCATCAACCGTCAAGATAAACAAGTCTCTCTGCACCTTGCGCCAAATGAAGAAGGCTTACCCGATTACACCGGTTACCCGGGAATCGAGGCCGCACACCGAGGAAATCTCCATCTATGAAGTGTTCATGCCGAGTCCCTTCACATCGTCCATGACGGAAAATCCTTTTCTTAAAAAGTACATCACAAGTTGCAATCTATACCTTGTTCACTAACTTAACTTCACACTAACGCGTTAGGTTTTTTTTAAACATGACCCACGGAATAATTTCAATTTTCCCGCATCTAATTACACATTGATAAGTTGTAAGTTAGTTTCATGTACCGTCGCGCGCGAAATCGCTCGGTGCGATAATATCCTTGATCTCGTTAATCTCGTTAATCCTGTCGTGACAGCACGGCAAGCGTCTCCAACGAGAAGTGGTTGTTGCGGCAGGAACTGGTGTTCACACTGTGGCTGAACAGTGTGCTGTCCACGCCGAAGGACTTGCGTGTCAACATCGACAACGCGATCACAGACACCATCGACAAGTGGCAGTCACGAAAGGACCGCGACGAAGGGATCGATGTTAATGCGCCATGTGCTGCGATTCTGAGAACCGCATCCACCAGGTAGACATTGTATCAATGATAGATGTAAAACGGAAAGACGCGACAAAAACAGTCAGGTCCCAGGCGTAGCCGAGGTCTAACTCAACGACTGATTAATTATCTGCAGTTGTCACACGACGAAGAAGCTGCAAGTCTTGCGGAGAGACGCGTACGCCATGCTTCACCGCGCCGAGATGACGGGAATGAAAACGCGCATCGACAGATGCATCACCGAGGGGATGTTGTACGTCAGACCAGATCGTGATCTACATCGGGACTTTGGTGAGTGAGATCATGTGCTCCTTCGAGAGCTTTGTTCGTTACTACGAAGAACAAAATAACAAAACATCATCAACGATCCGTGTCTCTTAGTTTCATGCGACATTCGTTGCAGATATCAGACGTATATCGTTGTATGAGAGTCCGAGTAATTTTTATAAGAAATTGCAAACCGACCATCTCCGATCGCTCTAGTAATTCTAACGTCTTCCACCTAACTACTGCCTAATCCACGTAGCTGTGCACGTTACACGTGCAAAGTGTCAGGAGAAAACGCTCCACGCGCCTGAAGTCGTGTCTAACGTTGCCGTATGCGTGCCGTGGCAGGTCTGCAGAAAGATGTGCTGAGCGTGTTCTTGTGCTACAATCCGCTGTGGCTACGCATCGGCCTGGAGGCCGTGTACAACGAGAGCATTCCCCTGCGCAACAATAACGACCTGTTCGGCCTCAGCCGCTTCATCACGGAGCGGTTCTTCACGAACCCGCAGCTGACGAGGACTCCGGGTTACCACAGGGCCGACCCAAGCAAGAAGTTCCTCAAAGCGCTCAATCAATTCATGCTGAAGAAGTTTCTCCTGCTGGTGTACTTCCTGGACTACGCGAAGCAGCGCAAGCTGATCACCCACGACCCGTGCCTGTTCCGCAAGCAGGCCGCGTGGAAGACAAGTCGCGAGATCCTGCTGCGCTTCTCGCGCGACCTCCTCGCCGGGGTCGGTGACGTGACGAAGATCCTACGCGTCTACGACTACGTGTTGACGCACCGGCAGACCCACATCGACGAGTACGAGTATGAGGTGACGGACATCCGGCAGGACTTGCGCGACGGCGTACGGCTGTGTCGCGTCGTCGAGCTGATCACCGGCGTCGACGGACTCACTCAGCAGTGCAGAGCGCCGGCGATATCGCGCCTGCAGAAGGTGCACAACGTGGAGGTGGCGCTGAGCGCGTTGCGCCAGATCGGTGGTGTTCTCGCGGACGACGTGGAGGCCAAGTACGTCGCCTATGGCGACCGCATGAAGACCTTGTCGCTCTTATGGCAGATCGTTCGCAAGATCCAGGCGCCGAGGTTCGACCGAGCGGCCCGCACGATTCAGAAGTGGTGGCGCTCGCGAATGTGGCAGACTCGCGTGAGGAATTACCTGCACGAGCGCAGGAATTACGCCGCTTACGTGATTCAGCGCGCATGGAGACTGCAACACTGCGAGACGAAAGTCAGCGAAGAACGAGTGAGCCTCCTGCGCGCCAAGGAAGCCGCGATACGGCTGCAGCGATGGTGGAGGCTGGCGCGGGAGAGCGTGCGCGTGAAGAATCGCCGTGAGCTGGAAGACAAACGCCGGAATGCGGTGCTCGTGTTGCAGAGGAGATGGCGAGCGGCGTTGCTGATGAGAACACACCGAGAACGTTATCGCGACATGAAGAACGCCGCGACGCGGATACGGTCCTGGTGGCGATCCAGCAGGCTCGCGCGAGAGAAACGCGAATGGTTCCTCCGCTGCAGGAGGAGCGCGCTCGTCATCCAGAGGGTATGGAAGATGTACCAAGCGCGGCAGCGACGAAAGCGAGACGCCTGCTTGTTGAGGATACAGACATGGTGGAGGGCGACCTCGTGTTCGCGCAGGTATCAGCTGCGGAGGTCCTCCTGTGTGAAGATACAGCGATGGTGGCGAGAACGGCAGCGTTACCGGGCGCAACGGCGAGCGGTGTCTCTGATAGAATCCTGGTACCTTTGCACGAAGGCCGGCAGAACCGCTCGAGAAGACTACTTGCGGATGAAGGACGCCGCGACGCGAGTGCAGACCTGGTGGCGCTCGGTGATGATCGCGCGCGAAGACCACCGTAGATACCAACAGCTTCGTCAGAGCATCGTTATCGTGCAGACTTATTGGCGGCGACGTGCCTCGGCTCGTCGGGATCGTCGGCAGTTTTTGGTCAAGAGGAAAGCATGCGTTTGCCTGCAATCTTATTGGCGGCGAATGATCCAAGTGAGAAGGTGCTACGAACGACGCAGGAGCTGCGTGATTATACTGCAAAGGAGGTGGCGCGCGGCCCTAGCCGGTCGCATCGCGAGGAGGGAGTACGAGGACATCCGGGCGAGCGTCATCGTCGTGCAGAGCCGTTGGAGGGCTTTCGTGGCGAGGAGGCGGTTCCTCCGTTGTCGGCGGGCCGCGATCGTCATTCAATCGTATTACAGGATGAGGCTCGCGATGAGACGATACGACGATGTGAGGCGAGCCGTTTTGACGATCCAGGTATATTGGCGTTGTAAGCGGAAGAGGATCGAAGCGGAGTCGCTGAGGAGGCGGCACCAAGAGGACCTCGTCTTGGTCGTTCTGAATCTTCAGAACGAATGCGAGGGTGCTCCGTCGGATCAGCCGCTTGGCAGCGCCATACTTCCCAGCGACAACTATTGGCATCAGACGATCGACATACTGCGTACTTGTAATAATGTCGGGACCTTGCTCACCTGCCTCAGCAGTCTGGGTGAGCTCGTTGTATCGTCTCGTTCGACAAGCGATACTGCATAATTCACGTTCTTAGCTGCATCATTTATTCTCCGTGAGGGAGAGCGACGATGAAGTTTCGAGAGTAAAGCAATGAAGTAAGAAATTAGTTCTCTATTATCTCAGATTGGTAAGATGGATAAAAAGTGGGTGTAAGTCCACGAGCAGTACTCAAAGCAGTACTTTCAAGTTGCTTCTGTAGAAGAATTGCGCGTGGATGAATGTAGGAATGAAATATTTACTTTGTTCCAACTCTCGGATGAATATCGGTGTCGGAAGTGTCAGATTCATCTAAATTATGCGGTATCGTTCCACGAACAAGTAGTTAATAGTAGTCTGAACAGACTGAAGAGTGCGGATAATATGAATATGTATTCATTATACTCATCATGCGTAGATACCATAACGAAGTTTTCACCTACGGTTTGTGTGACCCTCTGCCAGCTGAACCTGGTCGACGAGATTTACAAAACGATAAGCCAGCGCAACAGGTCGCAACCGTGGATGATCGTCTGCCAGCGAGCGTGCAGTATTCTCATCACCCTTGCGAAATACCCTTACACGAGGAAATGTATCGTTAAGGTGAGCTCACCGATGCCCCGGGGCCGATGATCTTATCGTTCTTTATTTAATCCGTTGCACTGTCTGGAAAAAAAAAAAAAAAGAAACCAAGAGAAACTTTTCCATCGATTCCAGCAAGAACATGCGCTGTTGTTAGTGAAGCTTCTGAGTGACGCGACGAAGGACAAGGATGTATTCCTGCATTGTGCCACTTTAATATGGCTCCTTTGTCACGATGAAGACTACTCGAAGGTATGTTCTAGTTAATTGGATGAAAGTTCGCAGACTAGATACTCTTAGGCTCTTGCAGTAGCTGCAGATTTCGTAATTCGAAGATGTATTTCCGTTGAAGCGGATTTTTCGATTCTTCATAATTCTTGATATTTTGAGGCATTTATATGAGATTTCACGTGTGTACATGCTTCTATATTCTCTTTTTACTTCTGTCGAAGTTTTCCGACTTTTTCAGACTATGACAATGCGTTCGGACATAAGCTGGCTGCTGCGAAACATTCAGCAAAAGGTCTCGACGGCCACGACAATGGCTAAACTTCAAAAATCAAAGAATCTCGAGAGATTATATTCCAGCTATGATTCTGATCGAAGCAGCACGCTCCAGTTCAGTAATATGAATGCCGCCATTTTAGCTATTATCGATAGGACTAATATATATTAATAATTTACAAGGTTAGTAAGAGTAATCTTCTGATGAACGCGTTACCAAAGTTTTGCCTTCTCGAAAAATATGTTCTCACTTGTCCATCACTTGTAGCGATGAATTTAAAAACACCCTCCGAAAAGATACAAATTGAAAAACTGGCGATCCTGTGCAGGAAGCCGCAAAAAAGTCAAAACGATTAAGTTTTCATTCTGCTTTAATAATCGACTCATTCCTAAAAACGTGGCAGAACACTGACAACGATGATAATTTGATTTGTGTGCGTATAATACAATAAAAGATAAATTTAATCTTTATTTACAGTGCTACTCGCAAATAAAATTAATAATATAATAATAATAATAATGATGATGATGATGATGATGATGATGATGATGATGATGATGATGATGATGATGAGAATGATGATGTTGGCGATAATGATATTAATAACGATGAGAGTGATGACGATAAATTATAACTATGTAATAGTAATAAAACCGCAATTAGCAACAGCAGCAGTAGACTCGATAGTAATAATAATTATAGTGGTAGTTAGTCATAGCGGTAGCAATAATTGTATTTTCTTTGACTTAATTATCATGTACAGACTTAAGTTCTTTGATCTGTTTAATCAGATACGCCTTCTCATCGTTGAACTGCTCGTCCTCAGAACGGTCCGTATGGAAGCGCGTCAGGAACTCTATCAGCTTTTCCTGATTGCGGAGCAATATATCCAGGATGGGTTTCGGTTTGTTCGGATTCGCGACAAATACCTGAGCACAACCAGAAGAAGAGCATCGTTAACTCTTCGTTAGCGTTATACAAATGGATTGTTTCTTTCGCATGTGTCAGGATATAATTGCAAGGACCGAAGAAGAAGAGACTGTATATAGCAAGGTCGCGGTACAAAGTATATTGAGAAATTGCGGATCGTCGCACGGGAGGAGTTGATCCAAGATCGGAATCAGCGCAATATGTATGTATGCACACACACGCATACGTAATTTTTTTTACACTACATGACTACAAAATTTTATAGTCGAAGTCAAAGTATGCATCGATGACTCTACATGAATAATGAGTTACAAATTCAATTTGGACCGCATAGACTAGATTGCATACCTTGAAAACGTGGAAAGCCTCGAACTGTATATTGCGAGACTTCTCCTTCAGCATGTTCATCATCAGCTTTAAGTTATCTGGATTCGATATATATCGTGTCATGACCTGGAACATTTTCAGCATAAAGATTACGTCTCCGATAATGCGATCACGCGCAGCCATACATTTGTATACAAATATTCTCCGATATTTTCTTACTGTGATTAAGCCTCATCAAAGATCGTCTACTATTGTATGCTATTGTATGTTTTGTAATATATTACTTGCATGTTTCTAATTGTCGACAAATTGAGCAATCTCACCTAGCCACTTAGCGATCAATTTGCCATGATATAAGCGCGTATCTAACATTAGGTCTAGAACAACACCATAGATCATACCTACTAGTAGAACTTTCTTGTTCTTTCTTACACAAATGAATTATAAACGAATGTAATATAAAATGAATTACATAAATAAATGTCCTTTTTTTTAAATTTTTTGTATACTAACATTGTAATAAATTTATATTTAAAATAATAAATGAATGTACATAAAATGAATTACATAAAAATTTTTGAAAATTTTTTTGTATATTAACACTGTAATAAGTTTATATTTAAAGTAACAAATAAATGAATCTACATAAAATGAATTACATAAATAAATGTTCTTTTTCTTTTCCCTGAAAGTTTTTCGTATATTATATTATAACATCGTAATAAATTTATATTTAAAAACACAAAAGACAACAGAGACTTTTGTATGCACATGTAGAGAGAAATGTTTTGACATTTCTCTCCAGTGTGAATTACATTGATGATAATGTTGCACGCGTCGCTGGATACTTACAGTAAAATTGTGTCTGTCGAGCAGTAGTTCGCCCAGTAGCTTTAAACTCTGTCGTCGTGTTACATAGTTTTCCGAATTGAGTAACCTCTGATAGTGTGAGAAAACTTTATCGTAATTTATCTCTAAGAATTCGGCGCTGAGTATCTTGTGCCTCGTAAGTAATTCCTGAAGAAGAAACAGTGAATCGAATTATACGCATAGCAAGACACAGTACCGGCAACGCGTTAATGCTCGAGAAATATTCCATTGAGAATATGTAACGAGAGATTTTTATTGAACTTGATATAAACGGTATCGTGATAACAAGAAATTCGAATAAAACTCCTCTCTCGTGCTTCTCGTGCTTCGCAGATAGAGCGGGACGTACTTTGAACGTAGAGAAAGCATCGGATGCGATATCGAACGTAGAAACTTCGACGTATCTGAAGAAATTGTAGAAATCGTCCGAATAAATCATAATCTTAGCCAATGCCTCGTATCTCGCACACTCCCGTAACATAGTGCCACAATTGAGCGCGATGTCTTGGTGTTCGTAACTGCAAAAAAAGGAACATCCGTGAGCATCAGCGGACACAGAACTTTATCATTTTGCTTTACTGACATTCAAGAGAAAGAGAAACAGTGGGGACTCACCCAGACATAAGTGTAAAGAGAATTTCGGGTTTGGTACATATGTACTCCACCGTGGGCGATCTGGTTCCAATTTGCCTCCGCAGAATGTTGTTGAAGACCTGCGCGACATCCTTCTTGCCCTTAATCGGAAACAGAGGAGAAGAGTAAAAATTATCACTGATAATTTGTATACTTTCAGAGAAGCTCAAAAATAAGCTCTCTGACTAAAGCTTCGCTGAGTTACGGACGAGATGCGGACTTTCATTCTAACAAGTGTACTAATCTGATTCTGCATCCTTTGTGCACAATGAGTAATGTATCATTGGCAAAATGTCGAACTGTGTTTAGAGGCAGTTGTTTCAACTCCTTGGTAAGTTAACTGGCAGTTAAATCATAAATCAAATCTGTTTTTTTTTTCTGTGAAAGTGAAAGAAAAACGAAGGCAGACATATGGTTTACTAGCAATCAGTTAACTTATCAAGAAGTTGCAACAACTTGCCCCCCATATACAGATACATAATTGCGCCTAGGATGATGCAAGACTGACGTACCTCGAAGTCGATACGACTCAGATTTTGCACAAGCAGAAGTAACAGGTTGCTGTTGTACAACTCCTGCGCCAACTGTGCCACCACGATGTCCGCCTGCGGCTCCGTCTCGGCCGTGCCGTATAGCATATTTTTAATGTGCACAAGGTTCTTGCTTACGTCTTCTTGCGCCTAAAACGGGATGTATTTCATCGTAGAAACCGACGCGTATCCACAACAACGTACCTTCTCTACCTTCTTGTCGCCGCGTTCCAATGCGTTTACCGCCTCCTTCAGAGCCTTCACCACTTCCGCCGGACTCTTCTGGGACTTTCCAAACAGAGGCATGTTTTCTTACAATGTACGCACCTTGCGAAACACACCCAAAAAGAAACAGACGGTCCTCATTATTATTCTCCATTGTCAATTAATCGTTCATGAAGTGAAATTCCAGGATGAGTGAGTGTATGTAAGAAGCGTTCGCGACTCTGATGAATAATCTGATCATCGAATCTGATTTTAAAAAATGCAATTAGGCATTCCTCCGTCATTACTATTTTTGCAATTGATACATATGGCATTAATACATTGTGCAAAACACACGCGGCAGACCAAGAGATAAATGGTAAATGCGTTTGTAATAAATATGCGAGAAAATTGACTTTCGTCTCGAGCGTCGTGTGTGTGTGTGTGTGTGTGTGTGTGTGTGTGTGTGTGTGTGTGCGCGCGCGCGCGCGCGAATACATATATGCATACATGTATCATATGACGCGACAAGTATACAACATGTTCATGTCACGCGTAAAGAATATACCGTGGGAAACGCAAAAAAGAGCCGCGAGAGCGATCGCAATCCTGGCAATCGCAATGCGAGAGATCGTCACATACACTGTTGTGGAACATACAACGGGGGAAAATGACGAGGTGTAGAAAACTGGAGCATCAGACACGGTTGAGCCGTCAAGTCAATGTCACGACTCGCGCGGAATTCGTCGCTGGGCGACGAAGATCGAGCGCAAGATCGGCGGCACGAGAGAGCGCGCGGAGCCTATCGCCGCGTAACGTTATTCACGACGAGCATCTCTCTACCTCTCGGACCTGCGCTGGCTGCGGGACACTTCCCGACCGACTACGTCAGAGTCGTACGTGTAGCGGCTACGGCGCAACGCACCCTCGACGTCATCAGTGTCCGCGATCGTGTCGCGATGTCGTTGGCAAGGTCGACCTCCTCCGTGGGCGATCTCGCGCGGAGCGACCGGATCGGCTATCGCGGGACAAAGTCGCGAAGAAGCTCTGGCAGTTAATCGGTTCTGAGGCGTCCTAACCTCAACTTCAACGAACGATTATCTCCACTCGGCGATGCTCGACCGAGTCTGTCGAGTCACCTGACCTGTGACGGGACGGGGGACGGAGACGTTGCTTTGTGCCATATTTCCGTGCGGATTGAGGATACGCCTTAAAACGCGCGCGCGCGCGGAAGATCTCGAAGTGGTGGCGACGATGACGAGCGAGCCATTGATAACGATCGACCGAGAATCGAGTCTCCGATCGCAAATCGCAACTCTGGTCGCGGACGCGGACGCGCTCGCGCTTGCTTGTTCGTTCGCTCATGCGCGCACGCTCGGTTACGAGGTGAGGATTCTAACTTAAGCCAGCGGCACACGATGCTTATTTTCGTGCTGGATTGCTTGCTGGATGAAAATACTGCGTTCTGATTGGTGCATTTCCATCCATCTTCGGAAATGTACCAATCAAAACGCAGTATTTTCATCCAGCAAGCAATCCAGCACGAAAACAAGCACCGTGTGCCGCTGGCTTAAGGGAGGCAGTTGGTGTATAGCAACTACCGCCCCCTATTCCGCTTCCATCGGGACTGTGCGAGAGAGAACGAACAGTAAAAACAGAGTGCTTCCTTTTCTCCGAGAGTTATAACCCTACTCTTGAAATTTGGGAGAACGCGCAGTCTAGATATACTCTATATGTCTATGGGCCAATTGTTCCAACTTCGTGGTAAGTTAACTGATAGTTAAATCATATCTCTGTTTTTGTCTAAGTTGAAGGAAAAACGAAGACAAACGTATGATTTAACTATCAGTAAAGGCCATGCACGTACAAAAGTTTTAGTCGTAACCGTAAGTCCGTAAGCAAATTGACCAATCACAATTCGTATATTTCGAGATGCTGGATTGTGATTGGTCAATTTGCTTACGGTCTTACGGTTACGACTAAAATTTTTTTACGTGCAATGGCCTTTAAGCCCTAAACACAATACCAGGCAATAAGAATAAAAATAGACCAATTACAATCGATTATTACAAGAATAATCTATTGTGATTGGTCTATTTTTATTCTTATTGCCTGTGCCTGGCATTGTGTCTAGGGCTTTAACTTACCAAGAAATTGGAACAACCGGCCCTATGAGAGTTGTCGTCATCAAATCACGAAGATAGTAGATGGTCGTGCCTATCATATCTTTCAGTCCTAGTGGAACTAACTCGAACTCGATTTACCGTAAACACCCTGGCTGCGTTCCAAAATTCACTGCCAGTACTGAAAATCTATAGTATACGTGACACAAACTATGTATTTTCAGTACTGGCAGTGAATTTCGGAACGCAGCCCCTGAGTAATGAGGGGGAAATATCGATCGATGAAGCAAGCATCGAATCTTATTTTCTTGAAAAATTGATTATGAGACTGATATTTTTGGAACCGATTATTCCCTAGATCGATTATTTTTTTCGTCGATTATATTACTAGATTTGTTGCTAAATTTTTAGGACACTAGGGAATTTGTTTACTACTATTAAGGCCCGTTTATAATAGCTGCAAAAATAAAGCGCTGTAACAGTAAACAGTAAAAAATAAACCAACAACAGTCGACTATTATAAGAACAACCGACTTTAATTGGTTTATTTCTTGTAGCTTACGCTTATAGCCTTATTCTTATATAAGCTTATGCTTGCAGCCATTGCAAAAGGGTCTTTAAGGTTTTAATAATAATATATTAATTTATTGTTGCAACATATAACTTTTCACATTAATTTAAAATAAACTAGGAAAACATCTTATCGATTATTATCGATATTTTTAAGAAAATATCGATTATGCAAAAACGATTTTTCTGATAATCGATTACGAATCAAAAGACGATGCTTTCCTTCGACGAAGCCCATCTCTAGTAGACTGAGAACTATCGCGAGAGACTATCTACGAAGACTTGCTTAGAAAGAGACGGACGGTGTTGGTGGTCGGTCGGCTCTGAGGGATCTATCCTTTCGGCTGCGCTTGGTTGTACCATCTGCATTCGAGATGAAGTAGATGTATATTTGACGCTCGGTGGAAGAGAGAAGGAAACAATGCGATTGCGAGATAGCTCAGGAAGTGCAGCTGTAGAGAACAACAATACGTGATGACAATCTATCTTTGTTCAGCTTGACTCCTATTGGAGGAGCCGAATGACGAAGAAACGCGGTGGGGAGCTATGTCCGATTTACGTCACACGTTCTACGTTTGGAAATGGTTGTGGCTGCTGTCACTAATGAAAACAAAGTTGGTAGCAGTGAAAGTTACTAGTGCTGCGTTCCGTTCCTCGCATCAGTAAAGCGCTGATGTAATAGTGATCCTGAGTTAATGCAATAATGATTCTGAACAATTAATTGATCCTAAAAAATTAATTAATTTAAAATTAATAATTATAATTTTCACTGCTGCCAATTTTATCCTCTTTACTGGCAGCAGCCGCAGCTATCTTCGGAGAACGGAGGAAAAATTTCCATAACCAATTTCGGAACAGGCCTCGTGTCTCAACGTAAGTTGCGCGAATGAAAAGTAAGCCGCATCCGGCACCGATTGAACGAGAAAAAAGGAAACAGAAAGATCAGCAGTGGCCGAAAACGATTCAAAACGCGCAATCACAAAGAACAGACCAGCGATTTCCTGGCGCTGCACGCTGTGCGGCGCGCGATAATCAGCGGCAATCAATTGTCACTATTGCCATCATCGCGCTACAACGGTACGCGAAACGAGGTGTGAAGAGAGAGAGAGAGAGAGAGAGAGAGGAGAGAGAGAGAGAGTGAGAGTGAGAAAAGGAAGAAAGGATAGTATTCAACGACGTCGGTCGGAGGGGTGGAGAACGGTGTGCTTCCAAAGGTGCCACACTCACACGTACGCACGCGTGTTGTGCGACACACAGTGGGCCTGCGGAGCGGAGCGGACTAGGAGGATCAACTGGAGAGTTTTCGTTATGTATCGATTTACTACGTAAATACTCTCGCCCTCGAGACAAATGGGACACACGGAATGAGAGTCTGCGGCACCGATTGCGAGACAGGTAACGAGCACCCGCGTGCGCATACGCTCGGTGCTCGGTCTGGACGGCGTACTCTCCTCTTGCTTGTAGCAGCGCGCGTTGTACAGGTTGTACAGGTTAGAGGGCATCTCGCGCACCGGAACGGTGCACAGTGAGTGGACGACGATAAATGATTCGCGCGACTGACGAATGAGGAATGACGTGAGCCCCGATGAACACTCGCGTAGATGTCCGTTTTTTCGCTCAACGCTCGCGTTGATGCAACGCGGTGCACTGACGTTGCACCGTCGTGCAAATCCGCGACGAGGAGCCTCGGTCATTCGGCAGCCACATGCTCGATCTTGACCGAGTGGTCGTTCGAGAATTGCACTCGAACGGACGGCTCGGTGCGTTTTCACGAATTTATTCGCGAAACGATGAATTACGCATGGGTGATATAATCGTGTTTCGCGTTTCGCGGCGTCAGATAATGTTGAGGCAGCGCGATATTGGGATATATCGATAGTATACAAATTTAAAGATATTACATATTGGAATCTGATAAGTTCTCAGGTATTAAAAGTTAGAGAGAACCTTGTTGTGTAATATACGCATAACTCTGCTCAGTAGGAAGACATGGATGCCAGGGTGATAGAGGTTCTGCAACAGGCAGTCAGCCAAGATCCTAATATCCTGAAATCGGCGGAGCAAACTCTGAAACAATGGGAGACTCAACAGGGGTTTTATATAGCATTATATGTAAGTATTACCTTGTTAACAATGAGACTTATTCACAAAGATAGGCTTTTATGACAATATTTTTCATGTACGTACTGCATCTATGGAACGTAACATGAGTCTATAAATTAAAAATATATTCAGATATAAGATAAATATAATAGTTTCTCTCTCTCTCTCTCTCTCTCTCTCTCTTTTCAGCTTACATAAATATAAGTATAAAATTCTTTAATACTGAAAGAGATAAGATAAGATAATCTTATTTTAAATGTGATTTTTTTAGAATGTTCTATCAAATCATTCCTTGGCTGTTGAAGTTAGATGGATGGCTATAGTGTATCTAAAAATTGGAGTTGATAAATATTGGAGGATAAATGCCCCAAAGTAAGAAATTGTTAAATAAATAAGGATTGATCTCAAGTGAAGTATTATTGACAATTTTTATTTAATATACTCCATTATTCTAGTGCAATTCGGGCTGATGAAAAAGAATTTTTACGCCAGCATTTGCTGACAAACCTGGAGGAACCTGTGAATCCATTAGCTGTACAATTAGCAATTCTTATTGCAAAGATAGGAAGGTAATACTTATGACATGGAGATACCTAACCCATTTGTACCGATACTTTTACTAAAGTAATATATTAATTATCGTTTTACATACAGGCTTGACTACCCCAGGGAATGGAGTACACTAGTACCAACTTTGTTAGAAGTTATAAGACGGGAGAGCCCTTTGGCACAACGTCAAGCGTTATTAACATTGCTTCATGTCATTAAAGCTTTAGCGTCTAAACGCCTGAGTGAATCCCAGAGGATTTTCCGTGAGGTAGCTGCGAGCATGTTCAGTTTCATCCTGACCCTGTGGAATACTTTTACGGAATCCTTCCTAATATTAGCGTCGAACGGCGCCGACGTCCGGCAAATACAAGAAGCATTGGAGAAAGCTCTGCTGTTGCTGAGAATACTCAGGCAACTGATTGTAAACGGTTTTACCAACCCTTCCGAATCTCAGGATGCCATGTTATTTTTGAAAGTTGTTTTCGAGCGTGCGAGAGCCGCTCTCGAGTGCCGTTAGTACTTTCTCTCTAAAATTTCTTTCGAGAGAGTCGCTTCGTGCGCGTGACGTACACGAGCGGTACTCTCGCTTAAAGTTTCCATGCGCCCTTAACATGTGTCGTTAACATTGCGTTCGTTTTCAGGGAAAACTTTAGCGTCTAGAGGCATACCGGTGGACATGTGCGAGAAGTTTATAATACATTTGACCAAAGTTTTAATGGGAGTACTAGAGATGCACCCGTTTTGTTACGTGGAGCTTATACCGACTTCCTTAGAATTCTCCGTTTTTTACTGCTTCACGGAGGCTGGTCAGACATTAGCATTTGAGAGATTTATTATCCAATGTCTAAATCTAGTGAAGAATATTTTAACATCGACGTACTATAGACCAGCTAAGATTGTCGAAGGTGCGTTTCTTCCTTCATGTGTATATATGTAACTCTTACGCTCGTTCAAGCGACATCAGCACGTCAGAATGTCTTCTTTTATCGAAACAGATACGAAGGACCCGATAGCGTTAAGAGCGTACCAATTAAGGCAAGAATTTTTCACACCGGACACGTTGACGGAGATTTGCTCCAGACTTGTCACGCATTATTTCCTTTTAACTCCCACGGACTTGGAATTATGGGACACCGAGCCGGAAAATTTCGGTGGGTATTAGCGTCACTGTAACACACACACACACACACACTAGCCTAAAACCGACTTGCTTACATTTATATGCACGTTATAAATGTAAACCTGATTTTCTAATTCTCGATATTGCAAATGCTTCAGTGCATATAATAATGTATAATGTTGTAATATAGTTATAATTATACCATATATATATATATATATATATATATATATATATATATATATAAACATCAGTAGTTGCAGCAAATGATTAAACCTTTATATCGTTCTTTATATCGTTCTTGTAAACGCGGACTGTAACAGATTAGAAACTGACTTATAAACGTAATTTACGTTATACATATTTTTTATGTTACTCGTACAAGTTACTACAACTATAAATCACTACCGGTGATATTACTCTAAGTCTCAAATTAAAAGTCTCTCACAGAGAATAATGCTTGTTGCAGCTATCGATGACGGTGGCGGAGAATCATGGAAGTACAGTCTCAGGGTGAGTGATTGAAGATGTAATTGAACCATAAGCTGTAAAAACCACTGTGTGAAAGGTCACGTAATTATTACATAAATGTGCTATAATTAATTATTTACGCAGGCGTGTATTATATTGCAGCCCTGCACCGAATCCGTATTTATGGCGATATTCCATAACTTTAGAGACGTTCTCTCGTCGGTTCTAGTTGACCTGATGCGACAGCATCATCAGCCTGTCGATCCCAATAATTTGCACGCAATCTTAGTGAAAGACGCAGTTTATCGTGCAGTTGGCCTGGCTGCATTCGATCTGTACGACGAGGTAAGTGGATAGTGTTGTCAAGAGTCCTGCGTAAACATTTTAATTGATCTAGCCAACATATTTTTTATGCTACAGGTGAACTTTGATCAGTGGTTTTCGACGACTCTGAAGGAGGAATTAAAGATTCGAAATAATAATTATAGAATTATCAGGAGACGTGTATGCTGGTTGATCGGACAATGGACGAGTATGACGCGAATTTTTCATTGGAAGTATAAAAAGAAAATCGCTTGCGCTTCAGATGCATATATGTGAATTTGATTTTTCGCAGGTATAAAATTAAGCGCGGAATTGAGACCGGATGTTTACATGCTAATGGTGGAGGCGCTAAGTCCCACAGAAGACTTGGGCGTTCGATTAGCCGCGAGCGACGCCTTGAAAAAGGCGATCGACGACTTCCAATTTAATCCGGAAGAATTCGCCATTTTCTTGGAACCGACATTTTCGCTGTTGTTCGCTCTCCTTAAGGAAGTGAATGAGTGTGATACAAAGGTACGTATAAAGCTTGACTTTTCGTTTCATTGGCGCATCTAAGGACGATACTCGTGTATAGTCGGGTCGCATATTTCAGATCCTCCAATTTATTCTCAGATGTTTCTCGGATCGTTATATCGCTGTGAAGCATTTGAAGATAAATTTAGGATAGTCTTAAATATGTAATATCCGATTATGTGAATACCGCCCTAAATTTATAGATGCGATTAATTATACAAGCCATCTGTAATAATCTATAATAGTTTGTAACTCTGTTTTTGTTAAACCTCCGTTAGTCGGTTAGTCGGAGGGTTAATAATATTTATGATATATTTTTTATCCATGAATGGTCGCGATGTACCTTACAGACACCCTAATTCACCAATATTTTCTTCTACTTTTTGAAACAATCTTTTCTCCATTAGCTCCACTGTTAAATAAATCAAGCACTAGAGTACATAAGAAACAATGAGGAAACAATGAAGAAAAAAAGACAAACACTAGGATAGATAAAAAACTTTGAAGCTTTGCGACAACGACGATACGTTATACTCTGAATGTGTGTCTATTGGATATTGCAACCAACAAGTTAAAATACTAATGAAATGAAACCATGAATTACCATATGCTAACTAACTATGATTGTTTTATGCCGCTCAACATTTTCATTTTTTCTCAACATATTTATATTATATATTCTAAAAGAATCTTGAACCCCTTGACCTAGAACACTAATTGAATCTCACTCATTCATTTGCGGTAAGACGCGGTAATAATACGACGCTCTCAAGAATTGTTCTGTTTTTCAGATGCATGTATTGTTCGTGCTGTCGTTTATCATTGAGCGCGTCGGCAGCAAAATTAAGCCTTACGTCGCTGCACTCAGCACGTATCTACCTGTACTTTGGCAGCAATCGGAGGTATTTAATATGTTGAGGTGCGCCATAGTATCGACCCTGATACATTTGGAGAAGGTAAATAACATGTGTATATATGCGTCTAATTGCCTAATTGCCGATTTAATATTGATCATAGACGATCGTTCCTCTAAATCTCTCTCCCAAGGCTCTAGGATCTGACAGCGTAACTTTGGAGCCGCTGGTGGTTAACGTCGTGGCTCTTAGTTGCGACGTTAACCAAGAGGGACATGTTTACCTATTAGACGATGGTTTGGAACTGTGGTTGGCTTTATTGGAGAACTCACCGGCGCCGACGCCGGGTATATTGGGCCTCTTCAGGAATATGCCGGCGTTATTAGGTTAGCAGAGCAGCAGAGCCTCTACGTCGATAATAATCATGAAGAATTCTCGCATATTGAAGGATGTTGCACAACTGACGGTTACGCTTTTCAGATCAGTCGGCGGATAACCTGCGTTTGTGTTTGTATATAATTCAAGCGTATGTACTGCTGAGCCCGCAAGACTTCTTTACGCAGTGGGGTTCGGTAGTCATCGAGATACTGAAGGAGCTTCTGAGTGACTTACGGTCGGATGGCTTAGTGATGGCGATGAAGGTATTCGAGACCTGTCTCAGAGCATCGCCCCAACAAGGCACAGAATTGATCAAGCCTGTTTTACCGAAGATATTTGAGTAAGTAAACTTTCTTCACGGCGGGAAAGCAGATTGTTGCACACGCGCGGAGACACTTGGTACACTTGATGCGATATGTTTCCAGAACCGTTTACATCGGCGAGGAATATCCGATGGTCATGACCATGTATCTGTCCATTGTCGCGAGAGTTTTGCTAGTTTCTCGAGATATTTTTGTACAGGTAAGAAAAGTAACGCGCATCAGCTCTGGGTTCTGTGTCTGTTCTGTATTGTCTTTTAACGGCAATGTCGTTGAAAGCTGTTGCAGGACAGCCACAAGTTTCGTGCCGTAGTTTAAAGCATAATGGCCTCAAGATGTGAAACTATACTCTCTCAGAGCACATTATATACTGATATATTGTTTGTATTAGTCTTAACATGTGATATAATTGGTCCCTATTTCCTTGAATAATCAATGAAAGGTTAGATAATGTATGTGTTTGTTCATATGGTTAGAAAGTTCTAATAATCTACTAGCTACATTGTGTTAAGACTATTCTAATTTGTGTATTCTGATGTGTATCTTTCTTAGTATATCTTTCTCTTATGTATCTTATGGAAAATTCTAAAGCATCGCGATTTCATGTGTCAAGGCTACTTTGTCAGTCTGTGTATTTGATATTGTTTGTATTTGTTGGTGAAATCCGCTCTCGGGATGAAAAATAATCTCTCTCTCTCTCTCTCCTTCTCTCTCTCTCTCTCTCTCTCTCTTTCCCCCTCTCTCTCTCCCTCTCTCTCTCTCCCTCTCTCTCTCTCTCTCTCTCTCTCTCTCTCTCTCTCTCTCTCTCTCTCTCTCTCTCTCTCTCTCTCTCTCTCTCTCTCTCTCTCTCTCTCTCGCAGGTGATCAGCGATTTAGCGCGTAGTAAAGGAAACGATACGAGGGAGGAGGTTGTGTTTGGCAAGATTTTACACGTGTGGCTATGCGGCATGGCCTTGGTGTCGCAGCATGAAAGGAGTAAATTATTAGCCCTCGCACTTTGCTCCCTCCTAGGAGCAAATTGCCCTCCCACGGTCCTCGAGCACTTTCCACATATAATGGCGATGATCGTTGAGGCGCTCCACGACATTACCAAGGTTGACGATATGGGCTATGCTTTCGAGTAAGATCCGAAACGTCTTCTGTTTTACACGCTTGTTCGTCCCGAGATTGAAAGTTGCGTTGAAATCGAAAATTGTACTTGTTGATAGTTCCTTGTTGATTGGTGATCAACCCAGTCCGTCGCAATACGAGGAAGTGGATTATGAAACCGAGCACGCTCAGCGGCAAAAGAAACTCGCCTTCACCGACCCTGTACACAATGTATCCTTGAAAGACACGGTGCAGCAACAGGTGAGAAAATCTGTCGCGAGTTCTCGCGAAATAGTTTACTCTTGCTCGAAAATTGAAAACGAATTCTCGACATTGCCAGTTGGTCGCGTTGCGAAGAATGGTCGGTGACAATCAGTTCGATCAATTGATGCTTACACTTAGTCCCGACATTGAGGAACAACTCAAGGACTTTATATCCCTGTGAGGAAGAAGTAAGATCAAAACACAGAATTAGGACATGTCGGACAAATGCTATATGAAATGTAAACGTATGAAAGAAGCTTTACAGCGCTCCATTGTAAAACGGCACTATTTTATTGTATGATACTACCACCTGTTTCACTGTATTAATAATGTTGATAATAAAAGGTACCGCAACGCCATTCGACAATTCCTTTCTCAAATGATCTCGCTTTATTATCACTTTAGTATCACTTCTCTGATTTTATTTCCGTCATTACAAGCTTGTTTTTCAAGCGATACGAAGAACCTGCTATATCAGAGAAAAGAAAGAGAGGGTGTGTATAATTTTTAAAGATTAAATTGTCATTTATAAAATCATATATTTGGTTAAAAAAGTCAGCTAATTTTTTGGTTAGCAGATTAAAAAGGCTCCTGGGATTGGTGAGATTCGCTAATCATCAGATCAGCTAAAATTGATTATGCTCCTCAAAATATCAAGTCACTGCGCCTTATTATGAGTCGTTGCCCTATATATCTCATAACATAAATAATAAAACACATTAATAATAAATAATGTTCTTGTTATTTTCTTTCTACTTTTCCCTTTTTATCGTACGAGAATTTTCTTACTCGATATTTTTCGATTGCCTCAATCTCTGTGCACCAAAGAAGTCAGAGATCCGTATATTATCCGTATATATAAATAAATAAAAAAACATACCTTAAAGTGTCTACACGTGCGTTACCAAGTATCAATTGCAAGAAAAAAATTTTATACGAAACCGTCGCAAGTCGACGTCTCGCCACTCGATCGATCGACGTATCGACATCCGATATCGTGTCTCGATGCTCCTTCCTGCGACCAATCGCGGCCAAGTCGCTCTCTCCGTTGGTCCTCGGCCTCTCGGCGACGCTCGCGCAGTCTGGCGGCCATGAGAAGCCGTAGTGTCAGCGGGCGGCGGCAGCGGCGGCGGCGGCGGCGGCGGCAGCGGCGGCGGCGGCGGCGGTGGCGGCGGTGGCGGTGACGGCGGCGGCGGCGAACAGCTGTGTCGGCAGTGTGCGTCTGTGTGGCAGAGCTTGGCATAGGGGGTTAGCCGAGTTCCGCTCCGGTTTGCGGTGCGCGTCCCAACGGCGTCCAGCAAGGCCGATTTGACCACGGTGAGTGAGACTGACATAGTTCCACGTAGCCGTCGAGGACGACGCGTTCGGGCGCGCCTCTCGCGCGACGATTACGTGTGTCAGCATACTCGCGACGCTACGCCGACATTAGCGTCCGTCGCGCGAGGAGCGCGCTCGATCGATTCGTCGCCGAACTCGGGTCGCGAACACTGTCGCGGGCACCAGCCTCCTCTCTCTCTCTCTCTCTCTCTCTCTCTCTCTCTCTCTCTCTCTCTCTCTCTCTCTCTCTCTCTCTCTCTCTCTCTCTCTCTCTCTCTCTCTCTCTCTCTCTCTCTCTCCCCCCCTCCCTCCCTCCCCCCCCCTCTCCCCCCCTCTCCCCTCCCTCCCTCCCCTCCCCCTCTCTCCCCTCCTCCTCCCCCTCTCTCTTTCTTTCTCTCTCTCTCTCGCCTCTCGGCCACTCGCTCGCCTCGATCGAAAACACCTGTCGGTGTTTTCGGGGCCATCGCGCGCCGCAGTATCGCCGGCGCGGCGCGATAACACTCGTGTTTTCGCCTGGCGTCGCCTCGGGTGATTATCGCGCTTAGCGGTAGGTCCGGTCGCTTAGCCTCGCGTTGCCTCGCGCGTCTCCCGTCTCCCCCTCCAGCTGCGATTGCAGCCCGGCGGATTTTTGAATGATCGTGCACGAGCGTAGGCGTAGTACCACGTGACCGATCGTAGTACCCGCAGTCGGGGTCCGGCCTCCTTCTGGGAAAACCATTGATGATTTTTTTCCTCGGCGGCGCGCGGTGACACGGCCGGTAGCGAGAATTCACCAGAGTCAGCGATTTCCCCTTCTCCTCCTCTTCCTCGAGATCGCAGATTCGCTCACGGAGCCGTGCTCTAGAGTCCTTCTGATCCTCAGACTCAGAGCACGTTGTGTGCTCTCTCGTGGACGGAAATATGTTCGCAATTTTCGCGTGAGTTTCGAAATCCGCCCGGTCCAGCGGGAGCAATCCTTCAGTCGGGTAGGACGGCAGGACATTGGGCAAGAAATATTGCTGACCGCGACGCTCGAACGAGCGAGACGGAACTCGCTCGTTGTCGAACTTGGTGTCCGAAACGAGGTCGCTTGCCGTGAAACTCGTGTATTCCAGAAATTTAATGAACCGCACGCATGCATATTTTATATGGCGAAAGAGAGAGATAGAGAGAGAGAGAGAGAGAGAGAGAGGGGGGGGAGGGGAGGGAGAGAGAGGAAAGAGAGAATCGATGCCGCCAGCGACGCGGCGGAAAAACGCTCCGGCGTTTGAGATCCCTCGCGTGCGCGCCTCTTTTTATTGCGACCGCCGCTGCATCTGCTTTGACCTCCGACTTTTACCGCGTGTCACGTCGTTGCATTCGCGTTTCACGGCCGCGAATTGCGCATCCCGTCTGTTCATGCTGTGGGGGATAGCTCTCGATGGGTTTAAACTCGCCCGCGGCCGTGGCGACGACACCATCGGGGAGGAGGGAGGGATACATCATTGTTAGTGCTGTGATGAAATGTAATAATAAATCGCGAGTTACCTGGATTGGCGCGCGCGCGCGAGAGAGAAAGAGAGAGAGAGAGAGAGAGAGAGAGAGAGAGAGAGAGAGAGAGAGAGGGAGAGAGAGAGAGAGAGGGGGGGGAGAGGGAGAGGGAGAGGGAGGGGGAGAGAGAGAGAGAGAGAGAGAGAGAGAGAGGAGAGAGAGAGAGAGAGAGAGAGAGAGAGAGAGAGAGAGAGAGAGATATCGTACTACGCGACGGGTCGCCAATGTCGCGTCGCATTGATCAGCAGCGCGCCCGGTAACGCAGCGGAGTAACGTAACGGCACTCTGATGTGACGGGGATTAGAACGACGGTATATTATAGCGCTAATCCTCGGGAAGCATGCGTCGGGATTGATAAATGTGTAACGACGGAAAATTGCGAGCGACGGGGAGGTCTCGCGTCGCCCTTCGACGCGGCGACGTCGGAAGTCGTTGCGATGGAGTCCGCGCCGCGGGGCTTTCCTGCGTCCCGGTGTTTCTCTATGCGACGAATGACGGACAAAATAACTACCCGGCGAGGAAAGAGGAAATAATATCAAGTAAAAAACGCCCGCGCGCCGAAATAGAATGCGGGACCGCGCCGCGCCGCGATCCGGTGTGTGTGTACGTATAATCCGGCGCGATGAAATTTTGGTATTAATTAACATCTGGACGAACGACAGCGGACTCGCGCGCGCGCACGACCAGAAGCGACCAGAGCGGCCAGAAATTCGCGCGTAACTCGATTTCGCGGCAGTTTGCCGGGAATTTACGCTGTACGCCGTTGTGACGCGCGCGATACGCGCGGCTGCTTTTCGCCTTATTGTTATTATTGTTCCAACGGGAAATTCTGCATATACTCGCGCTTGGATTTTCCTCGATCCTCATATCAAGATCATGGACGTGTCCTTCGCTGGAAGATAATGATCCGATAAAATTTCATAACACACCTGCTCCCTTTTTTCCTCCCCCCCCTTTACACACACACACACATATACACGTACGAGACACGGAAAGCAAACAATTCGCGACGATCGTTGCAAGTTCGCTATTCATGAAAATAAGGTGGTGACGTATGCGAGATAGCTTCCGGGAACGTCGGGAGTAGGGATGGGCGCGATTTCATCGATCAATCGAAAGAACCGATAGTTTATCGATTCAATTAATCGATGTTTTCACATGATTTTATTTTTACTTAAACGATATTTAATGATCTTTTGTCAACATCTCGCGACCGATTTTTATTTTTTCTTTTAAATAGAGGATTTTTGTAATACCGTCTTTCAGACACGGTATGAATGAAATTCAAGAACGTTAAGTCCGGATCTACGACAGATATAGTAAGCTTTAGGTCTTATGAAAGTGGCCAACCGCAGTCAATTATTCTTGTAAAAGTAGGGAAGTTGGGATTGGTTAATTTCTTAAGGTTTAAAGTTTATTACATCCATCGTACAGTCATAGACATGGGTAGGTCCATTTGTCCGGTTTTTATCGATAAGTTTCGAGAAACGTTGCCGAAATGGTCCGATGAGAGCACTTATCTTCCGAAAATTAGTTCTCTTATCATCATGGAAAATACATCAAATGAGATACCGAGTTAAAAAAAGTCTTGCACACTGACGAACCATCGGCGAAGCGATATCCAAGTGAGAGTGTTCTGTTTTAAAGAAGAAATGAAAGCTCTTTCTTCTTCGACACGAGAACAGAACTCCCATTAGATATCGTGCTCATAGCATCCAATCGCTATATTGCAGTCGCATCCAATGTGCAAGATCCTCTAGGAGGATTTCTGGTAATACTGAGAATACTGCGGCGGGTGTCATTCTATCCTTGTTTCACATTCAGTGAAGAAAAAAGAGGATTGAATAAGGCCGGCTACATCTGTTGTGAATTTAAGAACGCATCCAACATGTAAGCAAGGAGAGCATCCGAACGCAGCTCTCTAGCACTGTTTAATCCGGTGCTGATCAGTTTAAATTTAATTTACTTAGCAAATTTAATCGATTAATCGGTAAATCGACCTTTGTTTTAGAAAATAATTCCATGTCACTTCAATGTTCCTTTTATTAATCGACATTTTAAACATCGATCGTATTTTCGAACATCGGCCATTTCTAGTCGGGAGGTAGCGATTGCATCGATCTCGAACGCTGAACGCGCGATAAGTTCGATATCAGGGATCAGGCGCGATTATCGGCGATTATCGCGCGAGAAATGTGTAGCGTGCAGCGTGTGTAAGTTTAGTCACTGCGCGCGCGCGCGCGCGACTAAAAATAAGCGCGACTTGATTAAAATTCGATGTACACTTATCGCGCTTAATTCGTGGGTGGGTGGGTGACTCCGTGCGACAATTGCTTGCGACTTTGTCTACTTTGTTCGCTGCTTGCTCGCGCTCCCGTGCGCTGCACGCGCAATTATCAATTGTCAGCGGGCAAAAGAGCTTGTGGTCAGTCACAAACTGTGCGTGGCACGGCGTGCGAGGCGGGCTAATTAGATTCGACCCGGCGAATGCGAGCGAAGACTTTGTTGAGATTCAGCGCGCAGGAATCGCGCGAGCGACTATTTGCTCGCGTCCGAGGTGCGAACATGAGATTATCAGATCTCAGTTATCTCAGCGGACGAAATAATTCCGTGGCGCGGCGCGGCGCGTCGCGAGCCGTCCTGGCCGTGTGGCGAATTGTCGTCGCCTCCTGCCGGCGCGTCGCGTATTTTTAGAAATTTTCCACGAGACGCGAGGCTGCGCGGCGTCTTCGTACACGGCGGACGCGGCCTGTCGTACGCCGCGGCCGCGGCCGGCGAGCAGGGGGCAAGGGGAGCGAGGGGAGCGGATCTTATCGAGTGATAGCGGCACCATGACCCAGTCGCGTACACGTACTCCTCTCGGGACGGTTTCTTAGCAACCGCGCCGGCAACCGGCTTTGCTCACCCTCCGTTTGCGCGCCGGCTCTCGCGCCAAGTTTCGTCAATTTCTTGAAGAAACTTTCGCGGCGGACAAATCAGCGCCCGCTCGGGGAAAATGGTTCGTTTTCGCTGATTTATCACGAAACACGAAGCGGGATCGTCCAGCGACCAGCAGTCGTTGTCTTTCCCCCCTGCTCCGATGTACTTTGCAGAATTTTGTTAGAACGGAGGAGAGGGCAGAGAGGAGGAGGCAGGGGGTGAATAATACCTCTCTCACGATGGAAGAAAATGTACATGTACAGATGCTCTCTTATTTCAGAGCTTCGTCTGAAATAAGGGAGGAGAACAGTTAGAGAATAATATCTAATAAATTTTGGATGGATCGTTCATTTTAATCGCTTTATCGCAAAAGAGGAATTCTCTTTTCTGCAAGAGGAAATTCGCTTAGAATATGAGACTATAGGAAAAATCACTTTACAAGTAGAATACTTTTCATCGGATGTATATTGCACGCGTCCGCATGTTTGTAAATGTAATGCCATAAAACCGGATCACTCACGGCGCCTTTGAGAAGCAGCCTTTGCTCATCAATAGAGCTCATCGCACTCACCCAATAGAAACGAGACAGTCGACGTTTCATTGTCTTTGTGCGAATTACTCGTATCAGTGGTGTATTTTCCATTTGTCCGCTCATGTCCCGTTACTGCTAAGTCGCGTCATTATCGCTCTGTTGAAGGTGGGACATTAATCGTGGGAGTTACTCGCGTGTTTTATTAGTTGCGGGAAATAAACACGGGAATTAATCGCGTTAAAATTAATCGCGCGCTTGAAATTTCGAATTCGTTGAAATCGCGGAAGGTTCGCCGCGCCGCGCCGCGCCGCTACGCTGAAATCTCCTCCGTAAGGATAATTGCGCGCGAATCAGAGGACATTCGTCGTTGCGGCTAACTTCATGCCGCGTTCGGTCGGATCCCGTTGCTGCTTGGATCGATCATTTTAATAGTTGCCGGGCACCACCACCCTCCTGTTTTGCGCAAAAAGAGCGTGCGTGTTATCATACGAGAGCGCTTCTGCGCGTAGGTGGAAAAGCCAGCTTTCTCACGCCAGCTCAGCCAGTACCGTTGCCCTTTAAACCCTCAAAGCGTCCTCCCTTAGATTCGTCGTGTTTGCCGGATCGATTTTTTTTCTCAATTATATGAGACATCTTTCTTTCGCGGCTTCTTCGCGCTTCTCGCACGCTTAACAAGTTACAACGGTACGTTCCAACACTTTTATTTACTTGATTGAGCAGATGGAAATTCTCCGGTTATATTAAGCAAGCGCGTACACTCTCATCGTGCACGCATAGAAAACTAATTTACAATAATGATAACTCATCAAGAGCGAGATCGGCGGAATTTAAGCAGAAGATTACAAGCGGTAAAGCGGTTTTCACATTTGCAAAAGAACAACTACGGCGAATAACTACGCGCGCGCGCCTTCTCGCGGCGCGACGCCGCCGTACCATCGACGGTGTTATTCATTTAGACAAACCGCCAGACGCGCGGATTTAATGCTCGCGCATCTTGCCAGAGTCGTGATTAAAAGGGGCGTTTTCACCCAGGACTCGCGCCTCTAATGCTAATTAACAGCCCCCGGGGGAATTAAACGCGCGCTAGAGGCGGCGCGGGCGGGCGGGCGGACGGCTCGGACCATGGGAACCAGGGTGCGCCTTACATTAAACAAGAATGGTAAAGAGATTATTCCGCGAATATACCGCGCCACTTAAACTCGCGGCTCGTCGCCATGAAAAGCTCCAGATGAATAACTCGATGGGAACGGAAACGGAAGAGAGAGAGAGAGAGAGAGAGAGAGAGAGAGAGAGAGAGAGAGAGAGAGAGAGAGAGAGAGAGAGAGAGAGAGAGAGAGAGAGAGAGAGAGAGAGAGAGAGAGAGAGAGAGAGAGAGAGAGAGAGAGAGAGAGAGAGAGAGAGAGAGAGAGAGAGAGAGAGAGAGAGAGAGAGAGAGAGAGAGAGAATCGTCGATTGCGGGCGCCCGTGGACAAATCGCATATTGCCGTGGCTGAATAACATTACACGATCAGAGACAGAGCGAGGAAAGTAGCGATTATATTCATAATCGATAGGTTGTTGAGTTGATCCTCCGTCGCTATTGTGACATGCACTCTCGCAGACATCTACAGACGAGGCAGGAAGGATCCTTTTGAAACGGGACGGTATTAATAAATCGTAAAATCGATTCGCGCCGCTGCCAACCGCCGGCCGGTGCCGGCCGGATCTCTCTCGACCCTCTTCTCTGGAGGATTCTTTAATATCCTTATAATTTCCATCCTATGAAATAGCGAGCCGCCGGCCGCTTCTAGGACAATGTATACGCCGGCCGTGCTCGGTCATTGACTCGGAAGAATATTCAATAAAACATCGGGAGAGTCGCGCGGTGTTCGCTTCCCGCGGTGGAAAAGTGCTCGGGATTTTTGCGACTTGCGTTAGACACAACTTGCGGGACGATTGCAGTTGAGAGAAACACCTTGCGAACTGGCGAACTTGCCTGCGAGTGAAATTTCGCTCGGAGGGGCCGCCGAGTTTCACACTCGAATTTCCATCACTGGAAAAAAGTATTCTACGTATTTGTTAAGTGATTTTTCTCATAGTCTCGTATTTTAAGCGAAGTCTTTTACAGAAAGAGGATTCCTCTTTCGATTCATCAAGCGATCAAACTATTTTCTTCTCTTATTTCAAGAGGATTTCCTCTTATATCAATTAATTTTCCTCTTATATGAAGAGGAATATGTTGATTTGAATGTCGGCTTCTTTTCTTCTTCGTAAGTCATCCACCTGCCTTCAGACATGAACGAAGAAATAAAGAGCATATAAAAATATCCTCATGGGCCAGAATATTTGGAATATACCTTCTCAAAAAAGGAATGTGTGTGTTATTGCTGTAACATGTAACATGTAACATGTAACAAAGATAATTTACCCATATTTGCTCAAATATAATTCATATTGGAAATTTATCTGTTGTGACAATCTTATTTCATTCTTGTCTACTTATTGTAGATCTGGAGCCAGAAGTACATCTATATATTATATACACGTATTATACACTTTTCGCTATACATTATAATAACTTTTTTAAATTAACTAGTATAACCAGTAAGAATAAATAATAATCCTCTTGAAAAAAGGTTAAACAATCTTATATAATATAAGAGGAGATTTATATTAAAATCAATAAGATTTTACTATAAAGATACATATAACATATAATCCCTCCAACTTTTTAAGAATAATGTGTTTATAATTTCCTCTTAATCTCAGAGGAATCCTCTTCAGGAAGTCATATACGTATAAGAATAAGATCCTCTAAAATTTAGACGATTCCGCTTGTTCTGAAATTACTTTTGTTTTGGGTGATTTGACTTTCCACCCGGCGCCGCGGTGAACTACCCATTTCGAATAGTCGAGTGAACGTCGTTCTCATTCAACATTCACAAGAGTGAATTTGTGGCGCGGCTCATTTTTCCATGGATTAAAAATTAACTGCTCACTCGGATCGGATATAACCAGATCCGCGTGAGTTGCGCTCCACGGGGGGAGGGAGGGAGGGAGGGGGGAGCTAGTTCACCCTAATCGATATTCATTCGTGCGAAGTAAGAATCCAGTCTAGGCTTGAGTGAAACACGTTCATTCGTATGAGGCAAAAATCCATTTGAAGTTTCGAAGCGAGACATTCTCATCCTTGCGACTTCGAGTAGCGGTATACTCACTTCGTCGAGTGAGTTTTCACTCGCTTCGAGTGAGATTTCACTCCGTGAAATTTAGAGAGCAGTTTTACACTCGTATCGTCGGTGCTACTTCTTCTCGTTAGAGCGAAGCAGAAAAGCAGCGTGACAATGATTCCAGTACCAACGAAAACAAAAACGTTTCTCTCGTCGCAGTGCAGAGCGTAGCGTTGCGAGAAGTTTCGAGAGAGACCCAATCGGGCAAAGATCCAAATGTCAATGAATTACCCGTTTGCGAGGGCGCGCACAAGTGTCTCAAGAGTGAAAGAAGATATTATTTTGATTGAAGATATTATTCATCTCTACGATCCCATCTCTCCTGTATTCTGGAACTAATTGTCCGGTCGCTACATTGACTTCTCATTGTGGACACCCGGTATACGCGTGAAGGGAGCAGAGGCGCGCGCGCGTGCGAATAAAGTCGAGGGGTTGCGGGCACGCGTGCGGTGGCGGGACAAAGAGAGGGCGACAGGGAAAGGGCTGATAATGACGAGTCAAGAAGACCCTCAGCTCCCGAGAGGAGAGGGCGCGAGGCTAAGAAACAAAAGATAAAATCGTATCCTGATGAGCTGAATTATTATTATCGTTAGAGTCTCTTGTCGCCGTCGCACGTCATCGAGGCGATGACTCGCCGAGTCACCAGGGATACGTCCTACGTATACGTTGTCAAACGTGCACGAGAGGCAGAAAAATTCAAGCCCCGAATACAGATTCCTCCGCGGGTCCGCCCCTGAAGGAGAGAGACAGTCGCGAGGAGAGCCCTGAGAGAGAGAGAGAGAGAGAGAGAGAGAGAGAGAGAGAGAGCGACGGAGAAGCGGCTATCAGGCTTGGAAACGGGGAGGGAATTATATCAGAACTAGAAGTGGCGGAGCAGGAGGATGGGAGGGCATCCGGGTGGGGAGCGAGAGGGGAAATAGAGAGAGAGAGAGAGAGAGAGAGAGAGAGAGAGAGAGAGGGAGCTATAGCCGCGTATCGATCGGCCAGTAGAAAATTACCCCCTAGAAGGAGACCTCGCAGTGTACGAGACTGACTACGTACGAGTCGGTGGTGCTCTTGTGATGCTCGCGACCCACGCGGATCCCTGGCACGCTCTCGTTCTCCGTTGTCACGCACGCACGCACGCACGCACGCACGCACGCACGCACGCACGCACGCACGCACGCACGCACGCACGCACGCACGCACGCCACGCACGCACGCCCACGCACGCACGCACGCACGCACGCACGCAACGCACGCACGCACGCACGCCACGGCACGCACGCACGCACGCACGCACGCCACGCACGCACGCACGCACGCACGCCACGCACGGCCACGCACGCACGCCACGCACGCAACGCACGCACGCACGCACCGCACGCCACGCACGCACGCACGCACGGCACGCACGCACGCACCGCCACGCACGCACGCACGCCACGCACGCCACGCCACGCACGCACGCCACGCACGCACGCACGCCACGCCCACCCCCCCCACGCACGCCACGCCCACGCCACGCACGCACGCACGCACGCCACGCACGCCACGCACGCACGCCACGCACGCACGCCACGCACGCACGCACGCACGCACGCACGCACGCACGCCACGCACGCCCACGCACGCACGCACGCACGCACGCACGCACGCACGCAACGCACGCACGCAAGCAAGCAAGCAAGCAAGCAAGCAAGCAAGCAAGCAAGCAAGCAAGCAAGCAAGCAAGCAAGCAAGCAAGCAAGCAAGCAAGCAAGCAAGCAAGCAAGCGATCACATACACACGCACCCCGTACTCGCTGCTCGTCGTGTTCCTCGTTCCTCTCATCGACGCGACCGTCGTTCACGTCGTGAGCGACGTCGGTGCGAACGAGCAGGCAAAGAGAGAGAGATCGTTTTAGGGGGTGCATCCGGTTTGCCAGTTGCTGGGGCTCTCCGTGTTCGCAGCCAGAAGTGAGAGGGCCGACCGATCACGCGCATCCCCTTGTATTCGTGATTATTTAGCCGCTCTTCTCCTCCGCCTCGCGACAGAGAAGCCGTGACGCGACGAGTCGCGTCATCCCCGAAGAGCGAGACAACGAGATGCGATCGTTCGTCGGCAACCCGTCCTCGGCACATTCGCGCACGACGGGGATGATGCGGTGCTGCTGGATGCTGCCGACTGGCGATCGATTCTCTCTCTCTCTCTCTCTCTCTCTCTCTCTCTCTCTCTCTCTCTCCCCCCTCCCTCCCTCCCTCCCTCCCTCCCTCCCTCCCATCCCGCCTTCCTTTTTTCTCACGAAGCGCCCGGGACCGCGTTATCGACCGCGATCCCCAGTCGAATTCGACGACGCGATAATATCCTCCACCTCCGTTACTCTTCGCCGACAATTATCTCTCTTGGCCGCTTCCTCAGCGATAGTGTTTCCTATCGTAGCTTGACGTGGTAAAGCACCATCGTTATCGCAGTCGCCGGAACTCGGCGCGGAACTCGAGTAGGCGTAGAATGGCAACTGCTGCGACGCGCACTCGCGATGACTCCGCCGACTCCGCGGAGTCGCATCACCCTCGTAGATTCCGCAGAGCCCTTCTGTCGTTGTAACGTATCAATCGATCGATATACGGGGCCGTCGTCGGCGTCGGTCGCCCCGTTTGAAGAGAGCTCCTCGTCGCCCGCCCGCCCGCCCGCGCGCGCGCGCCGCCTCGATTCACAATCAGTCAGTCTTGACATTTCGGCGGCCGATGGCCGATGGCGTAGCGCTGCGCCCGCGCCGTCTTTCTCATCTCTTCGTTCAGATTTAGTTCGCTATTAATGTTCCTTTTCCGCTTAGATCGGAATTGATTGTCTTCTTCAGGTCGGCTTCAACCGGCGCGGGCGCAAAGCCGCCAATTGTCGCGGCGAATAATCAGCGCTATACTTATAGCGTCGCTATAGCGTTCGTAGCTATCGGTGATCTCCATGCATCTCTTCTCGTGAGCGCTCTCGAGCCTCGTTTTCGGAGTGCCCGACTCGCCTCCCCTTCCTCGGCCTCGCACGCGATCGGCTCGCAATCAAATCGTCGACCTTCTTATATATATATATATATATATATATATATATATATATATATAGCGCCCACAGCGATCATTACGCTCGTAGCTGGGCTAGCCTCCGCGCGGTGGTGGTCATTAGCGCCGTGGGACCCAGGCCGCGCGTTAATTAGTGTGCGCGCGCGCCTTACCTACCGGTTGCATCCCGATGTTACGTCGCACGAGCGACGGACGAGCACGGACGGCACTCCAGGGCGCGCCGAGAATCTCGTCGTGTGCGCCGCGCCGCCGCGCGCCGTGCTTGTCCTCGTTACCGGAATTCGTTTGCGCCTGTTTCGAGGACGATGACAGAGGGAAAGAGAACACATACACACACACATACACACATAAAGAGAGAGGGAGTCGGCTCGTTAACAGAAACCTCAATTGCGCGAGGCTCGGCCATTCAGGGGAGGAGGTCTGTCGTCGATCGGCGGCTCCTCGCGCAGGTCACGACGAAAAGCCTCGCAGTCGCCGCGGCGCGGCGTGGCTCTTACCTTTGACTCTGGGATACGCTGGGATGAGCAATTAATTACCGCAGATTCCGGCGACCTTTGCGACACCGTCGACGGGAACTCGCGTCGGATCAATTATGGACTCCATGCTTGCATGTAGAGCGCTTCCTCTCCTCGCCGTTTCTTCTATCTTCCCTGAGCTCGCGTGCGCGTTCGGGGATTCACCAGAGAGACCGCGTCGTCGCTTCTTCCGCGAGAGGCATCTGTCGGTCATTCACGGTAATATATTTAATATGTTATTTGCATTTGATCGCGTCGCGACACACGCGATGGCGGATCGATCGATCGCGGATTCCGAGACTGTCGCTCGCGAAATTCAGTCGTTGTCGCTTATTTTCCATCCAGGCGCTCACCATCGATGGAGCCCAGCCTCGCTCGCTATATCCTCGCGAGCACGTCAGTTATATATACGTCAGATCTCGCGACCGTCTGATAGAGAACTCTTTTATTATTCCATTAATCGATCGGTGCGCGCCGCTCGCCTCACATTAATAAGACAACGTCGCCGCTCTCGCTCTCATTAAGTCGAAGTGACTTTCGTTAAATTCTGATTATTAATTCATTCGGCGCGATCGGCGATGATTATTAATTTTAAGCCGGCGGACGTCGCCGACGTGGAGAACAGGAGAGACGGTATGCGTCGTGTTGTCGGGACGAGTTGTCGGGATAGCGCGCGAAGCGGATTCTCTCGCGCTCTCCGTTGACTCGAAATTGACCGTTGACCGCCCAGTTCCGCTCTGCCAATGCGGCGGCTCTGCAAAATCGTCAACTTTTTGCTCATTATTGGTCGACAAATTAGTAGTAGTAGTTGGTTGGAAGTTCCGCCGGTTAATCGGTTTAGTCGGAGCTCGCTCCGAAAGTCATCCTCTCGGTCGCCTGACACTTTGGCGATCGATGGCCGATGGCCGATGGCGTAACCGAACCGTGCTCTTCGCGTCGGCTCTTTGCGGATTAAACCCGCCGGCGTAATTAACGTACCCCCGCGTCCATGCTTCATGACGTGCTTCAACACGCACAGTTCCTCCTCTCTCGTACGTTCCGTTCGACGAAAGTTGGAAGAAACATGTGACAACCTTGGAACGGACTCTCGGCTTCGACTTTCAGCGAGAGACACGCGAATCGGGCATCGGGAGAGAGAGAGAGAGAGAGAGAGAGAGAGAGAGAGAGAGAGAGAGGAGAGAGAGAGAGAGAGAGGAGAGAGAGAGAGAGAGAGAGAGAGAGAGAGAGAGAGAGAGAGAGAGAGAAGAGAGAGGAGAGAGAGAGAGAGAGAGAGAGAGAGAGAGAGAGAGAGAGAGAGAGAGAGAGAGAGAGAGAGAGAGAGAGAGAGAGAGAGAGAGAGAGAGAGAGGAGAGAGAGAGAGAGAGAGAGAGAGAGAGAGAGAGAGAGAGAGAGAGAGAGAGAGAGAGAGAGAGAGAGAGAGAGAGAGAGAGAGAGAGAGAAGAGAGAGAGAGGAGAGAGAGAGAGAGAGAGAGAGAGAGAGAGAGAGAGAGAGAGAGAGAGGAGAGAAGAGAGAGAGAGAGAGAGAGAGAGAGAGAGAGAGAGAGAGAGAGAGAGAGAGAGAGAGAGAGAGAGAGAGAGAGAGAGAGAGAGAGAGAGAGAGAGAGAGAGTGTGAGAGAGAGTGTGAGAGAGAGTGTGAGAGAGAGTGTGAGAGAGAGTGTGAGAGAGAGTGTGAGAGAGAGGGTGGAGAGAGAGTGGTGGAGAGAGTGTGAGAGAGAGTGTGAGAGAGGAGTGTGAGAGAGAGTGTGAGAGAGAGTGTGAG
Organism: Harpegnathos saltator; assembly: GCF_003227715.2. NCBI lineage: Eukaryota > Metazoa > Arthropoda > Insecta > Hymenoptera > Formicidae > Harpegnathos > Harpegnathos saltator. The sequence goes on along the minus strand of NW_020229878.1, from coordinate 80,117 downwards.
AGAGAGTGTGAGAGAGAGTGTGAGAGAGAGTGTGAGAGAGAGTGTGAGAAGAGAGGTGAGAGAGAGAGTGTGAGAGAGAGTGGTGAGAGAGAGTGTGAGAGAGAGTGTGAGAGAGAGTGTGAGAGGAGTGGTGAGAGAGAGTGGTGAGAGAGAGTGTGAGAGAGAGTGTGAGAGAGAGTGTGAGAGAGAGTGTGAGAGAGAGTGTGAGAGAGAGTGTGAGAGAGAGTTGTGAGAGAGGAGTGTGGAGAGAGAGTGTGAGAGAGAGGTGGTGGAGAGAGGAGTGTGAGAGAGAGTGTGAGAGAGAGTGTGAGAGAGAGTGGTGAGGAGAGAGATGTGAGAGAGAGTGTGAGAGAGAGTGTGAGAGAGAGTGTGAGAGAGAGTGTGAGAGAGAGTGTGAGAGAGAGTGGGAGAGAGAGTGGGAGAGAGAGTGTGAGAGAGAGTGTGAGAGAGAGTGTGAGAGAGATGTGAGAGGAGTGTGAAGAGAGAGAGTGTGAGAGAGAGTGTGAGAGAGAGTGTGAGAGAGAGTGTGAGAGAGAGTGTGAGGAGAGAGTGTGAGAGAGAGTGTGAGAGAGAGTGTGAGAGAGAGTGTGAGAGAGAGTGTGAGAGAGAGTGTGAGAGAGAGTGTGAGAGAGAAGATGTGAGAGAGAGTGGTGAGAGAGAGTGTTGTGAGAGAGAGAGTGGTGAGAGAGAGTGTGAGAGAGAGTGTGAGAGAGAGTGTGAGAGAGAGTGTGAGAGAGAGTGTGAGAGAGAGTGTGGAGAGAGAGTGTGAGAGAGAGTGTGGAGAAGAGTGTGAGAGAGAGTGTGAGAGAGAGTGTGAGAGAGAGTGGTGAGAGAGAGTGTGAGAGAGAGTGTGAGAGAGAGTGTGAGAGAGAGTGTGAGAGAGAGTGGTGAGAGAGAGGTGTGAGAGAGAGTGTGAGAGAGAGTGTGAGAGAGAGTGTGTGAGTAGAGAGTGTGAGAGAGAGAGTGTGAGAGAGAGTGTGTGAGAGAGAGTGTGAGCAGAGAGTGGGTGAGAGAGAGTGTGAGAGAGAGTGTGAGAGAGAGTGTGAGAGAGAGTGTGAGAGAGAGTGTGAGAGAGAGTGTGAGAGAGAGTGTGGAGAGAGGGTGTGGGAGAGTGTGGGAGAGTGTGGGAGAGAGGGAGAGAGTGTGAGAGAGAGAGTGAGAGAGAGAGAGAGAGAGAGAGAGAGAGAGAGGAGTCTAACAAACGTGAAGAAATCCAACGGCAAAAGGCCGGTTGTTCCAACTTTTTGGTAAGTTAACTCATAGTTGAATCATATATATATATATTTATTTATTATCGTTTGTCTTTGTTTTTCCTTCAACTTGGACAAAGACAGACGTATGATTTGGCTTGCCGGGTGGTTGGAACAACCGGCCCAAAATTTGCACAATCTCGCGAATCTTCGCAGACTCGTCCTGCGCGCGGATCATCTGCTTTCGCGCTTCTCACAGAGCCAGAGAATTCGCGTTTTGCTCGTCGCGCACTCTGGAGGCTCGCGCGAGCTAGAACCACCCCCCGATCGATGTTCACGTCGGCCGCCACTAATAAGAGAGAGAGTACGCATTATTTGCTCTCATTAGAGCCTGTTAAGAGAGGTCATCGCGTCGCATACGTCGCGATATGGCTTCGTGTGTATGAGATCACAGGCGCGGGCGCGGGCGCGGGCGCGCACGCGAAAGCGTACTCGCTGCGCACGCTAGCAGCCGCACGCGGAGCGATGTAGAGCCGGCCGAGTTACATCAGAGCGGCCGAGTCTCACGATGCTAGAAAACACGGGCGATCGATAACATTGAAAATCATCCGTTTGCCTTGGCGAACGGCCAGCCGTGCTGCCGCGCTGGTCGTTCGAGTCGCGCACGACGCGATATCATAAATCCGGCATCCGCGGCGTCCTCCTGTTTACCGGGAATCGCTCTTCTTCGCTCATTTTCCTTCCCGGCGCGCGTACTTCTCTCCCCACTTGCGCTCGTTTTCTCAGCCGATCTAACATTTTTATTTTATCTCTCGCGTTTCTCTGTTTGCGCTTGTTGCAGTTGCGGGGCGAGATTCGATCCAGCGTGATCCAGCCAAGCGGTGAGACAGCACGACAGCACGACACCATGGCGTTCGCCGGGCTCAAGAAGCAGATCAACAAGGCGAATCAGGTAAGGCTGACCATCCAGCTGACCGTGGATCTCCACTTGGGTCCCACATGCTGGTCGCGCGATCGCAACCAATCGCCACTCGGAAGATGTTCGCGGAGGAAAAACGCTTCGATTGCTCGGATCGGACGCGATTCTCAGCAGAATTTCGCTCGCAGGAGTCAGGACCTTTGCCTTCGACCAAAACACGGTCGATTCATTTACCTAGTCACGTTCGTTCAAGCCATCTTTCTCCTCCGTCTTGTAGTCTCTGAATTCTTCCAAGTAAAGTTGTTGGCGAGCTGGTGACACAGCCGACGAAGGAAGCTTCGAGTGCGATTCCTTCGGGCGACTGTTCGTACCCAGCACTAATTCTTCCACTCTGGAATGTCGTGCGAATATTTTTATTCAAAGTTGAAGAGTGAGCCGAGCAAAAATTAGGGCAAAAAAGTTAGGGCCATCCTTGCGAAGCATAAGGCCCCGATAAGGCCGAAAGTAGGATGCCTACTTAAAAAGTAGATCCCTCATTATTACCACATCAGGCTGCGAGATGGATCTTTTAGGGACACCTTAGTTAGATTTCACGAAATAATAAGCTTTTGACAAGGAAAGCTCAGAGAAGAGCCTCAGGATTTTTTAGGGATGCCTTAGATTTTACGAAATAACGAAATAATTTGACATGGAAAACTGAAGTGAGCGGCCTTTTAAGATGCCTTTTAAGTATGCCTTAGATATACAAAATCAAGTTCTGCTATAGAAAATTAATAAGATCTGAAGCGTGCGATAAAAACGTACGTCATAGTTTAGTATTGCTTTAGTAGGTAGGTACGCTCTCTATCTGATTCTTTTAAAGATTTTTTAATTATACCACAATTAAAGACAAATTTTATTAATTTTATCAGTTGCCATATTCATTAGTCTCTTCCGAGGATTTACTATCCGAGGATAGTATTGCCTTCGTTTTGCAAAATGCAGCAAACTTTGGTACGCAAAACAGCAGCGGGATTTGTATGTGAGTAAAGAGTGCTGTATTTTATTAAAGTAAAGTATGCTATATTTAAAAAAAAATTCTTGTTGTATACACTAACAAGATTACAAAGAAATTACAGTCTGAATTTATTTCGTGGAATTAAAACAGAAGGAAGATATTTTTATTCAAGCGATAATAATAATAATATTTTAAAAAATATCTCCTTATAAGGCCCCATTAATATTAATAGATATTAACTTATAATACTGCCTTATAAGAACCCGTTCAACCATTTGCTTGCTACACATCTTGTAGGGTCTTTGTCCTCTTTCTATTTCTACCAGGGCCCCCGATTAATGTTAGGGAAAAATAATCAGGCCGTTAAGATCAGGCCAGAGTCTTATTTCTCTATTCTCTACTTCGGGAAATTCGCGCGCGATATTCGGCGCGAACCAAGTCTGGAAGCAAATTCATTCTAATCGACTGAAACTGTTACTTTTAAATTTGAGCGAAACATTCGCTCATGCGATTCCGAATTTTTGCATACGTTCCCAGCGAATTCCCAGTGGAGCATTCTTTCGAGTGGGCCCCTTTCGAGCGAGAGATCTCGTCGCCTGACAGATTCAGAGAGCAGGTGCGAGATCTCTCTTCGCCTTCGCCTTCGCCTTCGCCTCCGTCGACGTCGACGTCGACGTCGCGATATCGCGATCGCGCGTGCTTATGTCTCTCCTGGCTGTGTCTACGCCTGTCGTGCGCCATCGATTCGATTACGCTTACGCGCGTAATCGAGCGCGAAAGGGAACACCGCGTCGCGTCGGCAAATGGATGCTGGATTCACGCGCGATTCACGCGATAGCTGCGAGCGAGTTCTGTTGTATCGTTGAAAGTTTAATCGACCGCATTACGACGGCGCTCGTATATTAGGCTGCATTATACGCCAATTACCGGCGATGCGTTACTACTTGGAGCGAATCCAGCCGCGGCGCGGGCGTCGCGAACTTTCGGCCGCGCCGCGCCGCGTCGCGCCGCGCCGCGGAATGCACGGCGCCCTAATGGAATTACACGCCGCCTAGATAGCGCCTAGATATTGTACACGCACGTCCGCCTAATGCGATCGGATTCTCTCCGGCGGGTCATCGGGCTCATGTTTCGCAATGATCGCTCGTTCTCCGTCGCGAGATTCGAGAGCGAACGCGCGAGCGCGAGTGGGTGGGTGAATTTCGTCGGCTCGGCGACGAGATTATGACGAAATTCTTTGCCGGCTAGATTTCTCTGAAATTCCGCTCCCGAAGTTCTGTTCGATCGCGTCATTACCCAGCTGCTCAGTTTATATTTTATTACATGAAATTAGAGATCAGTGTGTTTCGTCTATATAATAATAGGCGCTCGCGTGAAATATTATACTTACTTGGGCTGACGCGGACAACGGACTTTCGGAAAGTCCACTCGGTGAAGTATCATCGTGATAAAAATTGGAACCGGCAATGCAGCTGATAGCAGTTATCGCTGGACCAAAGCGTCCAACATACTCTGGTATCAGCGACCTATGTCGTCCTGCGGCATTTAATCTCAGGATGACGAGCAATGTTCCAGCGGTGCGCTCAGCGGCTGGCGAGAGTGGGCTGATTAAGCGAGCGATTGTTAATTGTTGAGGGAAACGCACTCGACGAATCGGCTGGACACACGCGCACATGGTGCGCGAAATGAGTCCGCGATAAACATGCGACTTAGTCGGTTTAGGACGCAGCCCCCCCCGATGGGGTTGAAGAAACATCCACCCTTCACACTATAATTGCTGCCATTTCTATTTTAGACAACTACAAACGAAAATTCCTTCACTACAAACGTCTACGCATTATGTGGCTTCGATTTAGTCGGTTTAGAACGCAGCCCCCCTGATAGGGTTGAAAATACAAACACCCCTATTACAAAAATTGCTGCCATTTCTATACTGGACAACTACAAACGAAAATTCTTTCACTACATATTTCTACAAACCTATTAGCGTCGATTAGGACCGGTTTCAAGTCAGTCCCCACGACGGGGCGGGAATAGCTACCCTTAGAACTTAAGGGGTTGTAACTTTTTTCCTGGTCAACTGCAAACGAAAATTCTGTCACTACATATTTCTACAAACGATTTGGCTTTGATTAGGTCAGGTTTTAAGTCAGCCCCCCATTTTGGGGGGCTGACCATTTTTTCAACCCCTCGTAACTCTTTTATTTTTTAACTACAAACGAAAAGTCTTTCACTACATATTTCTACAAACGATTTGGCGCAATTTTATTAAAAAAAAAATTTTTTTTTTTAAGTCGGGGGCTAACTTCACATAGGTCTCTAAGGGCTATACAGGATAGAAAGACAAGGGCTACTACAAGATGTCCTAACAAAATGGCCCTTCAACGGGTACTCATACTTTCATTATAAGGCAATATACTTTTATTATTGCTCGAGTGAAAATATTCCTTCTTTTCATTCCAAGAAATTTAGATTTTCTTTATTTCTTTAGTTCTTTATAACCTTGTTAGTATACAACAAGAATCTTTTATTTTAAAAGTATACTTCACAAGGAAATATGGGCATAGCATTCTTTACACATAAAAATCCTGCTGCTATTTTTATTGAAGTTTGCTGCATCTCAAAACGAAGACAATACTAGAGAAATCCTTGGAAGAGACCAATGAATATGGCAACTAATAAAACTAATAAAATTTATTTTTAATTGCGGTATAATTAAAAAATCTTCAAAAGAAACAGATAGAGAATGTACCTACTAAAACAATACCAAACTATGACAATTTTACACTCAACACGATTCATATCTTATTAATTTTCTATAACAAAACTTGATTTTGTATATCTGTAAAGCACCCTCTTAAAAGATCCTCCTAAGGCTCTCATCAGTTTTCCTTATCAAAGCCTTATTTTGTAAAATCTGAGGTATCCCTAAAAGATCCATCTTGGGGCTGATGTGGCATGTGTATACATATATATATATATATATAATGAAGCGCATCCCTTTTTAGGGCATCCTACTTTTCAACCTTATCCGGAGCCTTATGTTTCATGAGGATAGCCCTAACAATTTTTTGCTCGGGTTCGAACCGCGATTGTCGAACGTTGTCACGTTGCCCCGTTTCTCGCGACTTCCTCACACCGAATGTGAGCGTGGCGGAACGTGGACATCGTGCAGGCTTTAATAAGCTTCCTAACGAGTGCGCTTCCTATCAGCCGCCGCAATGGCGGTTCATGTTCTCATGGGCTTAATTGCCGCCGCCACCGCCGCCGCCGCCGCCGCCGCTGCCGCCGCCGCTCACCGGAGCCTGCTCGCCAAATGCCAAATGCCAAATGCGCGCGGCTCGAGTCGAGCGGCGAAAGTTCGCTCTCTGCGAGAAGTGCGAGCGACGCGCGCGAGCGTGGGCCAACAATGCGAATTGTTGCTCGCGGGAGCTCGCCCATTGTGTAGCGGCCGATTTTATATCTGTAAGCTATCGATCAACCCCCGCCGCGCCGTCGGCTTCGCCACGAGCTCCGCGCCCCCCACCGAAAATTCGCGACGGCGACGACGATGGGTTTGACCTTTAGCACGTTGGACGTATGCCGCCCGCGACGTGAGCAGCGACGCCCGATACTACCGCGTCCCCATTGAATTACGTATAAGGTACTACGGTTAATTGCATTTGAAAAATCGATTGTACGGCCACATTGGGCCGCACTGGACAAAGCGGCACGAAAAATACACGACGCAACGTCGCGTTGCGTGCGACGACGTGATCTTCGACAATTGGATCGTCTGATTCGAGCTTTCCGCGCACTCTCACCGGACACCGGACCGGTGTCCGGTGAGACGTGTAAATCGTACTCAGCACACTTCCGGCTATCATTTCACTTCAAATGAAATATGCTACAGGGGTGACATTTCGCTCCCTTCGCTCTCCGCATATTCTCATTGTACGTAATACTGTACTAAATACTGTCGGAAACTTCCGTATCGTGTGTGTCGCCTGATATTCGCAAGCTTCCACGCTATGCGCGGGGAAATGCTGAGTTTGGCTTCCGGCTTCCGCGGAGGAGCTGAATCTTGTTTTTATTTCTGTGGATTTATTTCGGATGTTGCCAACGAAGCCGAGCCGGAAATTCGTTATCCGAAGACGTAAAATTCCTACTGCTTTACGATCCAACTTGGAACTTTCATCAGAATAGGAAATTCTGTTCTCTTCTTCTTCTTCTTCTTCTTTTTTTCTTCAATCAGAATGCGCTCGTTTATTGTCGCGTTAATTCGAAAACAGGATTTCCCGTTCTTAGGATAAAATTTGATTTGTAAGATACCGAAATTCTATTCTCTTTTCTCAAGCAGAACATGTCTCGTGCAGTGCATGTACGCGCTGACACAGAAATAGAACATCCGCTTCTTAGGACCGAGTCTAACTCATAGAAACAAGTTCTCCGTTTCCCTCGACCGAGACGCGATTGGTTCGTCCATTTGTCGCATTATTAACCCTCTATAGTTCAATTTTTTTCGCGAGAGTAACAAGATTACGTAACATGAAACCTTCAGATGTGTGAAATGAACAATGAATAACAAATTTACAGTTCCTAAAGATTTTATAAAGAACAAAAAAAAACAAAAAAGAAAAAAAGAGACCGCGGTTTGAAGTCAACCGTTTGAATTGAAAAGTTACGGAATTTATTGTGAATCAATGAAAAGTTTAACGGAACTGAAAGGTTATTGAATTGAGAGAAAGGTAAATGGAATACAATAGCCGTATACGCGTGTATAATTTAAATTGAAAATATCGAGGTGTATCGCGGTAGATAACTACTCAAAGTTACACGGCATTAATTCAACCGATTTTCTGTTTCCGCGTGCGCGTATTCCATATTTCGCGCTCGAAGAGCCGGCAAACCGAGCGCAACGTTATTCGCTCTTTCCGCGCTGTAATTGCGCGCTCTCGCTTTATATAACATAACATAAATAAGAGATGTAAGCGGCCTCTCCAAGTCGCCTTTCCAAGTGCGAACGGGCCCGCGCCGCGCCGCGGTTCGCAATATCGCGGATGTCCTGTTCATCGTCGTTATCGACGAACGGATATTTTTACACGACGCTTCCCCGACGTCGGGAAACTCGCCGATGATGTAGAGGCCGATCGACCGTGTGCGCGGTTCATACGGAGAGTACGCTCGCTTTTCCGCATCCTCCTACCTACCTACCTACCTACCTACCTACCTACCTACCTACCTACCTACCTACCTACCTACCTACCTACCTACCTACCTCTCCCGTGTGCGCCTGAAATGCGGTCCTGTTTGTGCGCGCGCGATACGCTTAACAAAGGTCGCGTCCTCCCTCGGCTCTTGATAACAACCTCCGCCGCCGCCGCTGCATCGCCTACGCCTACGCGTGTAGTCACTACTACCGCTCGTCGTCGAGGGATATTTAAGTGCTTGTGTTTTATTGGGGACTCGCGAAAATTCGTTGGATCGCCGCAGTGATCTCATTTCCACCACTCGGCAGATGAATCATCCGCGCGAGGAGCGCGGCCGCGGAGTTCGACGATTAACAATTAAAATAACATTATCTACCGCACCGGAGAGCGACGGCAGATAAAACATACACAGAGAAGAAAGTTGTTCGGCCCGTTCGCCCGTTTGAGCTTAGACGGCCTATAATTCGACACATTCGCATTTTGTTGCTCGTGACTGAGGTAATCACACACACACACACACACACACACACACACACACACACACACACACACACACACACACACACACACACACACACACACACACACACAGCCGGTCGCCCGGACCTATTCTCTGTGTGTGCTGTGAACGCCGTATGAATGACGTACGTATTAATTAGCGATTCTACTCTGTTGATCGGCGATGATCAATTCGGGGCGTTTGCAATTGTCGATAACTGTAGAGTGGTAATTGTTATACTTTACGAATAATGATTTCATTAATATTAATAATTAATAATTATGCACGCGCTGGACGCGTCATCGACGTCGTCGACGCCTCCATATTTTTCTCACGTTTCTTTTTCTTTTCTTTTCTTTTTTTGATAGCCTGCCGAGAGTACACAAACTTTGCGAGACGCTTTACGTGACGATCAAATTGCACACTCGCCCGGCATTGACGCTCCCCCCCCCCCCCATTTAATGTCCAGCCTCCACAGCTAGTCCAGTCGTCCACCACCGCATCGATTACTGCATTTCATACACTTTACATCTTCATCACTTTTATCACTTCAGCACACTGTACTCACTGTACTCACGACAGTATCCAACGAGTCAACGGAAAGTACGATTGATTTCGACACGCGCTTTGGAAACGCGCATCGCAGCGACCGTGTAGTTCTCAGCCAATAAAAATAGTGTTAACTCGGTATTAACATGGATATTTTTGCTTTATGTTTATAGTATGTTTTCTTCCACTTTCCCTCCCACTTTCCAGGTTAACAATATCTTTTCGCAGAGCGCGACGTGCTTCTTCGCTATTTTGTTACTATCAATCACGAGGCCAAAAACACGAGGCGAAAAACGCGCTGGACCAACTTCCGTGCCGACCTCTAACAAAACTTGATAACTTGATCGTAATTTAATTGGAGAACGGTCGTAAATAAAGCGGAGAGATCGAATAAAATTGAGACTTGTAAAAGTTCGCGTCTGCGTCGGCGTCGGCGCGCGACAACGTTCCTGAAGCGGCCGCTTCAGAGCTCGACAAAAGTTCCATAACCGAATAACCAGAGAAAAGCGCCAGATAAATGAATACGGTTTGTAACGCACATATGTGTCGATCAGGTGTCATCCGTTCACGATGCTTCATTGTGTGTTTGATTTATCCTACGCAATTTTTATACATTAAAGCGCGCTCCATTTACGCACTTCTTTCATCAGTAGCAAACCGATATTCCGACTTCGCAGCGTTATTATTTCTCCAAACTACAATCTGATTTATCCGAAATCTCCTCCGAATTCCCTCCTCGCCAGGTATTTCGACTTGCTGTCGAATTTTTCCCTGCTGCGAGTACCTCGACCTCGGCGCGAACTTTTCGCAGCGCGCAGCGCGGGATATAATCGTGTGCGCGCTGCGGACGAGCAATCCCAATCAGCCTCAACCTGCTGCTGTCGCACACGCTGTGGCTGCGAGGCGAGTCGACTCGACTGAGGAACAAATAGTGTCACCGTAATTACAGACATTCTCCAACTCGTATCGTATCTAGCCTAAAAGTCTCATTGTCCTTCTTCCCGAGTATAGAAAAATTAATGGAGCACTGGTACAGGGCCTGCTGATTATTTTTCCCTAACATTAATCGGGCCTTGGTATAGGGATAGAAAGACAAGGATGTGTAACAAATGGTTTAACGGATCCTTTCTCGGATTGTAAGGCAATATCAACGGGGTCCCTTATAAGGGACCTTATAATATTAATAGGGCTTTACAAGTAAAATATTTTTATTATTTTGTGTTTGTGTAAAAATATTTGTTCTTCTTATTCTAAGAAATTTAGACCGTAATTTCTTGATTTCTTTATAACCTTGTTAGTACACGACAGAAGAATTTTTTTATGACAAAACCTGATTTTGTATATCTGAAGCATCCTCTTGAAAGATCCTTTTCCTTAAGGCCGCCCACATCAGTTTTCCATGTTAAAGCGTTATTTCGTAAAATCAAAGGTATTCCTAAAGAAAATCCATCTCGGGGTCTGGCGTGGTAGGGCATCCTTATACCTTCAGCTTCATCTTACGGGGCCTTACGGGGGCTTCGTGAGGAGATGGCCCTAACAATTTTTTGTTACTCGGGTTGTTCCTCTTGTTCCCCCTTCGTTTTTCTAACAAAAGGTGGCGCGTACCAATATGCACGTAAAATTATCACCGTCAACATTGTACAGTAACGTACGTAGGAAAATGGTTCTCCCGACCTGCAACCGTCCCGCCATGAAGCTACAGTCGCGAACATTTGGAAACAATTTTCCTCCCTGCGGAGGAGCGGAGGAGCGCGCCCGCGCCCGCTCGCTCGGCGGGCAGTTTCGATTTGAATGCGAGAATCGCGCCAATGTTCTCCGGTGCCTCGCGCCGGTCGCGCCGGACGCCGAGCAATTAGTCCTTGCCTTTAGATCGACACCTGAATTGAATCGGCTAAAGCGCAGCGCTGCTTCTCGGTTTAAAGGGGCTCGCGGCGACGCGCTTTAAAGCCGATGTGTGTCAAGAGCGCTCCGGATTTAAGTTCCACTCGAGCAAGTTGGGCGAGTTTGTAGCCCTGTCCCTCTCCCCGTTCTCGTTGCAAGAATTATGAATCGGTTATTAATACGCCGACGTCGAGCGGCGAATCGGTTTTCCAATCTCCTCCCGGCGCGTTTGCTGCTGCTGCTGCTGGCGCCGGCTTCCGATTGTATTTTTACGTGAGCTACGCTTACCGTGAAATTTACCACGATTTACTGCGAGTCCGGGAATAGAGGCACTCTTAATGGGCGATACGGAAGAATCGCCGATGAAATAATCCACTCCCTCGCTTGTTGACGACGAGGACGAGGACGAGCACGAGGACGAGGACGAGGACGAGGACGACATTTCGTACGCGAGGCTCGCCGGTGCGAAGCGTCACATTGCTCGAGAGCCGTTCGATGTGGGTCAAATTTACCCCGAGATGACGTTTATCGAGCTGACGGCTACGTCCCTGCGCGCACCCCCGTGAAAGTGGGTCGTCGTTAAATATGGGTCAGGGTCGTCTCTTTGTCTGGAGCCTTCGCTCTCTACCGCGAGCGAGCTCCCGCTTTGCGAGGAGCCTCGGCGCGATTATCCGCGCGCGATACCATCTTCGCGCATCCGCGCGCGCGTGCTCTCCTGCCTTCTTCTTTCTTTCATTCTCTTCTCTTCTCTTCTCTTCTCTTCTCTTCTCTTCTCTTCTCTTCTCTTCTCTTCTCTGTTCTCTTCTCTTCTCTTCTCTTCTCTGTTCTCTTCTCTTCTCTTCTCTGTTCTCTTCTCTTCTCTTCTCTTCTCTGTTCTCTTCTCTTCTCTTCTCTTCTCTGTTCTCTTCTCTTCTCTTCTCTTCTCTGTTCTCTTCTCTTCTCTTCTCTTTTTTTTTTTCTTTCTTTCTCTTCTCTTCTCTTTCTTCTCTTCTCTTCTCTTCTCTTCTCTTCTCTTTCTCTTCTCTTCTCTGTTCTCTTCTCTTCTCTTCTCTGTTCTCTTCTCTTCTCTTCTCTTCTCTGTTCTCTTCTCTTCTCTTCTCTTCTCTGTTCTCTTCTCTTCTCTTCTCTGTTCTCTTCTCTTCTCTTCTCTGTTCTCTTCTCTTCTCTTCTCTGTTCTCTTCTCTTCTCTTTCTCTTCTCTTCTTTCTCTTCTCTTCTCTTCTCTTCTCTTCTCTTCTCTTCTCTTCTCTTCTCTTCTCTTCTCTTCTCTTCTCTTCTCTTCCCTTCTCTTCTCTTCTTTCCTTCGCTCCCGCGGCCCGCACGCGCGCCATTGATCGCGCGGTCTTAGCTCGGATTATGCCATTGCCGTTCTCTCAGCATCGCTCTCACATTCGAGGAAGTCGATTTAATAGAACACGGTGTCGCATATTAATCGGACATTCTTCTGATTATCGGGAATTCCGGCCGCCACGCCCGGGTAAATATTGAATGAGCACAAAAGTTTTGATTGCTTCCTCAAAGATGCGATCCAGTTTCAGTGCGACAGCACTTATATACAATATATCACGGATAATAGAAAACAATGGCGATCACTCGGTAGAATGGGGGCCGGGGGGCAGGGTTCTTGATCAACTTGCTCGGCTCATTTTTTTATCTCGAGATCCACCCAAAGTTTTGCGCTCGCTCAATAATTGAGTATGCGTTGCGAGAAGAAAACAGCGTTGTTGTAAACATTCTTACTAAAAATAATGACTTTTTTGTCCTCCCCTCAGTTGTATCTTCTTGTTTTTCTTCTAACTAAAAAAAGAAAAGAAAAAAAAAGCAGTAGTAGATGTACATATATGATATAATTATAAAAAAATAATAATGTAATTGAAAAATTCTTCCATTATGTAATTTTTCTAATCGATTGAAACAGCTAGGCGTCTCATCGCGTGGACACGCGAGGGCACTCCGAGAACGAAGTCGACGAATATCGCGTTGTGCACTCGACGTGCTCCGCTTATGTTAGACTGTAACCGAATGATGGATTTTCCTTGCAGTATATGACGGAGAAGATGGGCGGGGCTGAGGGGACGAAGCTCGACGTCGACTTCGTGGATATGGAAAGGGTGAGTTTGAGGGTGAATTTTGTGTGTCGTAAAGTGCTACTTTTTACACATCCGCGCGCGTGCTCTGCGCGCGCGGTTCTTCACGAGGTCGTCGCGAAAAGCGAATGACTCGTGCATTCCGCGCCGGTGTTAGGTTAGGTTATTGCTGAGTTAAGCTCAAATATTTACTCCCGGATCTCTCTTCCTTTCCTCCCTCCCCTTTCCCAGCCCGTGTGAATTTTCTCAATTTAGCGTCATCCTTCAAAGAGCGCGTTGCGCTTTTCGGAGGGAAGTCCCGCGAAATGCGTGTTGTAAGACGAGCCTTTGAAAAAGTTATGATAGCCGGTCTTCGCGCGCGATCGGGATATTTCGCTTTGCTCGTACCACGGTACGATTCGATACCCCCCGGCCCCCCTCGACAATGAAATCTCTCTCTCTCTCTCTCTCTCTCTCTCTCTCTCTCTCTCTCTCTCTCTCTCTCTCTCTCTCTTTCGCGGGACTTCGTTTTGAGCTGTCGCAGCCGTGTTTTAGCCGTGGCATCTCTCTCGACGTGATCCCGCGAAGCGGAGCGGAGCGACTTAACCGGCAATAAATGTTTTTCACATGCAAACGTTACACGCAGAAAACAGACGTCACCTGCGAGCTCGTGGAGGAGTTGCAGATAAAGACGAAAGAATTCCTCCAGCCGAATCCAACCGCGAGAGCGAAGATGGCCGCGGTGAAGGGGATCAGTAAGCTCAGCGGTCAGGCGAAGGCCTCGACCTACCCTCAGCCGGAGGGTGTACTCGGCGAATGCATGCTCACCTACGGCAAGAAAATGGGCGAGGACAGCATTTTCGGTATATGCGATTTACGAGTTAACCGTTAACCGGTTCCCGTTGCCCTCCCTTCGCCAGCGCGATGGCAATCTCTCTTCTACTCAAGTTGCCCTCTCCAGGGCAATTTGTCGCGGCGAAAATTCTCTTCCCGTTTGCTTGTCTTCAAGCCGGGGAAATAAATGGACGTCTCAAACGGCAGAGATAACTCGGCGAATTACGTCCGATTATTCGTCCTGCGTTCGATTTCGTTTGCGTTTTGCGGATTAAATTCGCGTATGCCTACGTTTACGAACGAAAGCGGCGAAATTTAAGATTCGGTCGGGAGGAGTCGGGGGGATACGAGGGAGGAAAGAGTGACAATGCTCGGGGTCGCATGAGAATCTGAAGAAGAGATAAAACTCAGATGAGATGACTTCTGACTTCGAGAGATTGCGCGCGAGAAAAAATCCGCGAGAGAGTGAAGAAAGTTAAGTCGAGTCGAGTTAATAAGTCGCTTCAGAGCTGTCAACTGCTGAGAGCGCTGGGGTTATGTCGCGATATGCCTTATTTCCGCGCTCTAAAATATCAACAAATGAGGAGACTCAAGAACGTGCTATTCGCACGCGGTGAAGACTTTCGCCGGACGCCTTTAGGCTTTAGGCTGGCCCCCCTCCCGCGCGCGCCCTAAGGGTTGAGAATCGATCGATACGACAGGACGTACCGCATAATTCCTCGGCCCTCAAGCTTTCTCTTTTCTATCGATTCCTGCAGCCCAGGCTCTCATCGAGATGGGCGAAGCCATGAAGCAGATGGCCGACGTGAAATATTCTTTGGACGATAACATCAAGCAGAACTTCCTCGAGCCGCTACACCACTTGCAGACCAAGGATCTCAAGGAAGTGATGGTACGCTTATTAGAAAAGTTGCGCGCCGCGGCCGCAATATTCTCTGTCGCGCGTTCGCTATACTCTCTCACCTTACGCCCCATCATCTTGCGCCATCTTATATTTTTCGCTATTAATTTCGTTCCAGCATCACCGGAAGAAACTGCAAGGTCGTAGACTGGACTTTGATTGCAAACGAAGACGTCAGGCGAAAGGTACGCGAGCATGCTACCGTACGCTCTCCCCCTCCCTCCCCCCTCTCTCTCTCTCGCTCTCTCTCTCTCTCTCTCTCTCTCTCTCTCTCTCTCTCTCTCTCTCTCTCTCTCTCTCTCTCTCTCTCTCTCTCTCTCTCTCTCTCGCTCTTTCTCGCGTACGCGTTCTTATTGATTTATTCAGGCACGAGCGACGCCGCAACCGCACGTGTCCTTGCAGTGCGCGAAAACGCAAATACGTAGAGGGAACATTCGCGATTTCGAAGGATCGAAAAATAAAAATCACTTTCGCCCGGTGGGTGAGACTCTAATCGGGATCGCGACGTCGCCGGTGTAGATCGCGCAGCATCATCCTCGTGGCTCGAGTTGCAGAACAGAAGCTCGGGTTGCGCGGGAGGGGAAATGTAAATTTCGATATTACGGCGACGTAAAAGGGGACGGTGGGAGCTCGATCCGATAAGAAGAGAGGATGGCGACTTTGAAGAGTTGGCGTGTCCGAGCGTGTCCAAAGCTCGCTGTTTCGAGCTCGAGATATCGCACACCGAGGGAGAAATGTTGTCGGTGCTTTCGTGCGACTGCGACTGCGACTGCGATTGGCCGAATGATTACGCGACGGGAGGGGGGGACACTTCTTACGGGGAACGTTGCCGACAAACGTCGTTGGCGACAAGCGCGCATTGCGGTCTTTTCGTTAGAATGACAATTGTGCTCCCGAGGAAAAATAACTCCGCGAGGACTCCGCTTTTTGTTTGTCAGGACAACAAAAAGATACGGTCGGTGAACGCGAGAATCTCTATATATGACGTTTGTTTTATATCGCGTTTCGCGGTGATACCTCGGCTCGATACCTCGAGATGGTTTCCATTTCCTCCGCCCTCCGCCCTCCGTCCTCCTCTTTTTCAGCCTAACGACACGTCGCGGGACACTTTGAAGCTTCTTACGGGGCTGATTTCGTTCCTCCCCTATTGCCGGCATGAGAAAGTAGAATCAAACGGATCTTCTCCTCCTTCTTTCTGCCGCGCGCCGTAAGATGACGATTGGCTGTCGCAGTGGAGCGGCGCGTTTTATCGCGAACGTGCGCGATGTCACATGAGATTGTTGCACGAACAAATGCACGAACGACGCATCCGAAAAAAGTTTATATTAAAAATTATTATATTCAATAAGATATAAATCAATAAGATTTGCATTATACATATAACATATAATTCCTCTAACTTTACGAATAATGTGTTTGTAATATTTTCCTCTTAATCTTAGAGGGATCCTCTTGAGGCTCTTGAGGATATAAGAATAAAATGTTGAAAAATTTCGATGATTCCGCTTGGTCTGAAATCACTTTTTTTTGGGTGCGCGTTAGAAAGGAGGAAAGATCCCTCGTCCGCGCATGCTCCGCTGCACGAACATGATCGAATAAAATGATAAACTGCCGTGTCGCAAACACACACACACACACACACAAGCGAACAAAACGAATATGTACATCGCCGTCGTGGAAAGTAGAGCGAAAGAAATGTTACATGTTCGCATGTGCGGAACATGTTTTTCTCTTTTTCATTCTCCCTGCGGAGTGTTTTTCTTTTTCTTTTTTTTTCATTTTCTTTTTCTCCATATTGTGGGCTGAGATGTTCGCACGATTGGTTCGGTTTTAATCGGGCGAGACTCATAGGACGATTGAGAGCTACCGCCCTCGATGAGTCGCTCACTCACTCACTCACTCACTCACTCACTCACTCACTCACTCACTCACTCATTCACTCACTCACTCACTCACTCACTCACTCACTCACGATTTCTTTGCATCGCGCCCTGAATTGCCCGAATAATTTTCGCTTTTTCGCCGGTCCGCGATCCGCAATGTTCTCATTGGACGGCCGATTTAACGATTAGTGACTGGGAAGAGATCCGGCAGTCCGCATTTCGGAAGTCCAGCGCGATCGAGCACCTCGTCACCGTTTGCTGGTACGTGGTGACTTACGCGTTTCGCGTTTTAGCAGCAGTTTTAGTCGTAGCTCTAGTCGCGCGTATTCGTATCGAGACTTTTGCGACTTTTGCAAGCCACCTTTGCTTAGGCTTAGGTAATAATCCTCGGCGGATCCTCTCACGCAGCTGTTTGTTTTGCAAGAGCGACGACTCCGTCGGTCGTTCGGAGCAAATCAGTCTGTTTCACGCTTTCTCACAATCGTCAATTAGTAGTGCGTGCGTGCGTAGAATTTAATTGCGCTTTCGTTTCCGAGAGCGAGCTGTAAAGTTCTCTGCTGTTAAGCATTTAGTTTAGAAGACCAAGCAACCTCCCCCCGCCCGCCCCTCAGTAGTGCGCAACCTTTTTTAATACGTGTCGACGGGGCGACCGTTTGCGAACAGGTTCTCACGTTTCAGACGACGAGATCCGTCAGGCCGAGGAGAAGTTCGCGGAGAGCCTTCATCTCGCGCAAATGGGCATGTTCAATTTGCTGGAGAACGACGTAAGTCCGAACCGTTATCGCGCCGTCTCGGCGCGTCGTTATTTCATCGACGAATGCGAGATGCTTGCGCGTGCAACGTCATGATGACGTTAACGTCAAGCCAGCTCTCACTCTCACACTCATTGCTCTTTCCACGCTGCTTGCAGGTCGAGCAAGTGGCGCAGTTGGCGACCTTCAGCGAGGCCCTCCTCGAATATCATCAACAGTGCACCGACGTCCTCAGGGTGCTGACGGAAACGCTTCTGGATAAGTACGCTCGCGATCGTACTTCGCTGTTGTTGCCGGGAACTTTCCCGCGCAAGCTCAAGGTTGCGCAAGCTTCGCGCAGCCGAGCTAAATTGCATAATTGGAGTCCGACCGACACGAGCAATCCGGATTCATCTAGAACGAACAGACGCGAACAGAACGCGTGAAAGTACGCGAGAAAATCCCGTTGAAAACGTCAAAAGACGCGGCTCGTGCCACCCTCGCGCCTCCCTCGCGCAACCCTGAAGTTGAGTCGCGCCTCGATTGATTTCCGCTTTCGTGTAACATCATGGACGAATCTCTCTCTCTCTCTCTCCAGGAAAGAAGAGGCGGTGAACAGACCGAAGATGGAGTTCGTGCCGAAGACGCTCGCGGACCTGCACGTGGAAGGATTGTCGGCGTCGGACATGAACGGTGGGAACTTCTCACTTCACGGTAAAACAGATTTCACAAATATCCGCCACAACGCGACGACACTCGGGTGGTCTGGCTGTCTGACTGTTCCCCCTCCTTGTAACACTGTCATGCCCCGGTGTTTTTACATGTTCCTCTTACGTGGGGTGCAGCGCTGACCTGACCGGACAGCCTAACCGCGTTCTTCCGTTTCACCCTGGAGCGAAACTGCTTTCGCGAAAAATTTGGTCGGGATCCTTTGTGCCTTGTTTCTCTCTCTCTCTCTCTCTCTCTCTCTCTCTCTCTCTCTCTCTCTCTCTCTCTCTCTCTCTCTCTCTCTCTCTCTCTCTCTCTCTCTCTCTCTCCCCCTCCCCTCTCCCTCCCCCTTTTCCCCTCTTCCCCTCTCCCTCCCTCTCTCTCTCTCTCTCTCTCTCTCTCTCTCTCTCTCTCTCTTTCCCCTTCTCTTTCTCTCCCCTCTTTATCTCGCACATACTAATTGTACTGTATTACTCAACGTCAAAACTAAGCAGTGTGATTCATGGGTGAAACCTCGCGTCTCCTTCCGAGAGAGATGTGTTCCTCTCCCGTGGATGTCCGGACTGATCAGAACTCACTCGTAGGCGCGTCAAGTGCGCGAACGGTGCGCGAGTGAAGTGAGCGCAAACTCGAGAGGTGTCGTGAATTTTTCACGTCGCTTCATCTCGGGGATGAGCGGCGGCTGGGTCCTGGGGCGGGGGTGTAGCGGCGCATAGACGTTTTTTGCTTTATTCCGAAAATTAATGGAACATCGATGTTCGATCGATATCTTGGGGAGAAAAAGAGGGATAAAAAACGGGTCTTCGCGAACTCGTTTGTGGCACACTCAGCTACGTAGTACGTTCATTTATCACGCTGTCAGTTAGGCGCGCGCCGCTGCAACGGACGTGGGATCCTTTAAGATTCGACCCCCGCGGTCTCGTGTGCAACGTACACACCCGCGCGCGCGCACACACACACACACACACGTCTCGTTATACCATCACACTACCGTCTTCCTCCGATTGTGCTGTGTCTATAATGTGGCATACCTGAATGTCTGTCCTTCTGACACAATGTAGGGGCAAGTCGAGCCGGCTCTCCGATTCATGCGGACGGGAAGCGCTCGCAGCTCGAGCTATTTCCGGCCGGAAACCCACCACAATCTACCAATGGTAAACTTTGCATGGGGGTTTCCTTCTTTGTCCGAGAAGCGAAGGGACAGACGCGATTCCTGTCGCAAGCCGCGCAGAGCGGTCGCCGCAGCGTTCTCGCGATCGAGTCGCGATCACCGAATTTCGTTCCTTGCGCACGCGCGCGCGAGCGAGCAAGCAAGCAAGCAAGCTGCAAATCAAATTAGACCGTCATCATCGGTGATCGCGGCGAGGCATCGTTACTGCGATCGATCCCGCGCGTATTTCGTTTTTCTTTCAATGGGCTTTTTCACCGCTTTCCCGTGACGATGCTGACGACTTGATCACAGTGCACGTTCGTTAGATAGTAGCCTGCCACCCTGTGTCGTAGAAGAAGGTTGTATTACGTGATCTTTAAGTAATCACTTCGAACGGTCTCTCTGCAATGAGAAGGAAGGGATCGCTTGGGAGAGATATCACGGCAGATGATTTGTGATCCATATTCTTTCTTTGCTTGAACTTTGGGTTTCGCTCGTAACAACAAAGGCAAAGTCACACCTGTTAAGTAAAATCTGTTAAGGGGGGAATTGCATGCGGAGCAGGCAGGCCGTATAATCATGTAATCATGTTTAAAAAAAATGAATAAAATAAAATATAACTGTGTTCGAGGTAGGGGTGCGAAAATTACTAATGTCTACCACTATGTATATTGTGCATATGCATAAACATTTCTAGTCATTCGGTTCGGTTCACAGTAGTTTTTGCGCAATCGTGTCGACAGTTTAAGAAAATGCTGTTTCCAGAATGTTCGCAAAATGTTCAAAGTTTTACGTGTACTTTCCATATAGATGGTAGAACAAATTTATTTTATACTTTGAACATTAATTAATGATTACACTGTGAAAGTCTTTCAAGTCCATTGACCCTTGATCGTTTCTGTTAAAAAGAAAAATTCGTAAAAATAGGTTTGAGAAGGCGGCCTGATCCGCCGACGATAATTCCCCCCTTTCCGCTTAAGAGGATATAAATCTTTCGTGCTTTCATTCATCAGTTTTTAGTCTGACTAATGTCCAACTGTGTTGGTAACATAAGGCGTAACTTTTGAAAAGTTACATTATTTTATCACTTTTGTCACTCTGTTGTATTATTTCGTTGCTCCGATTTTTACGCAGATTTCACAAAACTCGGCTTCGTTCTCGTCGCACCGACTTACCACCATTATTAGCTCATGTCGGCAATTACATGTCAATTTCGATAGATTGACTTTCATTCATTTTCGTCGAGTGTCGACTTATTTTGTTGTTCGCATCGGAACAGAGACCGGCAGCTGCCCGCTGCCAGCTGGTCGCGCGCGCGCTTTGCTCACCCCGACGTGATTGTTGCTCGGTGCGTAGAGAGAGAGAGAGAGAGAGAGAGAGAGAGAGAGAGAGAGAGAGAGAGAGAGAGAGAGAGAGAGAGAGAGAGGGAGAGGGAGAGGGAGAGGGAGAGGGAGAGGGAGAGGGAGAGGGAGAGGGAGAGGGAGAGGGAGAGGGAGAGGGAGAGGGAGAGGGGGAGGGAGAGAGGGAGAGGGAGAGGGGGAGGGAGAGAGGGAGAGAGAGAGAGAGAGAGAGGGAGAGAGGGAGAGAGAGAGTTTTGAATGTTGTCGTCGTAGCTGAAACACGCGGGTACGCGGTAGTATAGACATGGTGGTCGTACGCGGCGACTTATTTCCTTTCCTGTTTTTTCTTTTTTCTTTTTTTTTTCTTTATCGAGCGTGGCTTTCAGTAGTTTAGCATTCGATGCCGACTATTTCCAGCTTCACCTCTGCCCTCACCGAGCAAATCGCCAGCGAGGACGCCGATAATCAGAATACCGTGCTGCACAGCTCTCTACGACTTTGAGCCTGAAAATCCCGGTGAACTTGGATTCAAGGTAAATCCCACGTTACATCACACGCGTCGGTTGCGTTGGAGAGGCGTCTGGACTGAAGGTCTGAAAGTGCGCGAAGGCTGACTGGGAGACGTCTTAAGCCTTCCTTATCTCGAGAGCTCGGTCTATTCTCGTTCTCATGGAGTTTCAATTGAAAGTCCGCTTTCTTGTAAACTTGTAAGCTTTCGCAGACGTTTCTCTTTTCGTTTCTCTCTTCGTTCGTTCGTTCGGGCGCGTCATTTTCGGAAACTTCGTCGCTCGAAGGCACGCACGCACGCATTAAAGGCCCTTCTACGTTAGTCGTAATTCAGGCATTTCATGACGATCGTTTGCGACCGTCGTCGAGCGACGACGAGCGTCGGAGCAGCCAAGGCTTTGCGCGACCAAGGTGGAAGGGTCCTAACCTCATCGACGACATCGCTCGCCGATCACTCAACGATCGCGTTTCCTTCGCAGGAGAACGACACGATCACCTTGACCCAGAAGCTCGACGAGAATTGGTTCGAGGGCAGCCTGGACGGCCGCATCGGTTACTTCCCCGTCACCTACGTGCAGGTCGTAGTGCCATTACCCTAGAACGACGCCGCGCATCTCGAAGCCAAAGACCCAGCATTCGTTCACTAGCGTCTACCAAGGGATTATATTCTACTCTTCAGCTAGCCTAAAAGACACCCGAAACTACTACCCCGTTCTCGATCGACGAGTCTATCTACCTACTACTTACTTATCACTTGCGTTACAGCCCTCCGCAGTGTCCCTACGATCTACTTCGATATCTACTTCGACTCCCGACTCCGAGAATAGCCTGTATTACGCATGTTAATGTACATATATAATGTTATAGTGTCTTTTATCGACGTAAGGACCTTCGCGCGCGCAGACACACACGACATGCATACTCAGAAAATGTGCATAGATACATATAGACGTATTATACACAAAGACACATCGACACACATGCCGCTTACCTCAATAAGACACACACACACACACACACACACACACACATTAAAGTACCTATGATAGCAGTTCACTGTCAAGGGCGGCTCTCTCCTCATCTTTTTTCTTTTTTACATTTTTTTATTACGCTTCGCCCTCCCCCCCCCCACACACACACAGTTTCGAAATTTTTTTCACTACTTACAGTTCGAGTGCACAAACAAGAAAGAACAAGAAAGGAAGGGAAAAACAAACACGGAAAAGGAGAAAGAAGAAATGTCGAGCCGAGTCGAGCATACGCATGATGGGCCGATTGATTATGGCAGAGCGCGAATTTCACCGAAACGTAGTTCCCCCTCTGAGATCCGATTATAGTTACGCTCAACGTGCGCAACGCGCGTTGTTCGTCTCGTTCCTCGTAAGCGAGCCGAGGCTCTCTCGGTGTTGTTTGTTTCCTATTTTAGCGAATCCAGCACTTCATCCGCACAGGCAGGATATCGCGCCCGCGCGATCGTCCTGCCTGCGCGATGGGGTCATTCGGATGGGGTGAGATTGTTCCAGCATTACATTTGATTTCTCTCGCTAACTGAACGACAACACTGAACGTTTTAGTAACGACGTTAGTCAATCGCGTTGTCGCGTCGTCCGTCGACATCTCGAAACCTAGTTGAATTTTTTCCTTCTACTTATACGATAGACGCTTTACGATTAAAACGAACAAAAAAAAGAGAGATAAATTGCTAATCGAAGCTATTTAATTCACTTTGGAGCAACGTCGTAATTTAATCCCTATGAGAAGACAATTGGACATATTGAACTTCTGATGTAAAGGCTAAAGAAATTCACGTCACTTTCCAAATATAACACACACATATATATATATATATATGTTACACACACACACACACACACATATATATACGTATACATATACATTTACATGCACCGTCGCATGTTGGATGAAACGAATTTTGAAACTCTTTTCTTTGATCGGTGCGATAGTTTAATCGTCACGTGACCGAACGTGAATGTCGCTGGAGCAATCTTTTGCATCGAGTTGCGCATAAGGGGAAACTCGCGGCCGCCGAATCGTGCAGGTTTCCTCCTGTGGCTCGTTTAATCGTGAAAAGCGCATGACTTTCTTCGTGACTTTTGGTTCGATCATACTCAATCGTACGTACACACACATGTTTCTTTTTGCGTTGGTCCATGCGGCGCAGCAAAACTCGTTAAACTCGTGCAATGTACTCGTATGATAATATTATAGCGATTCCTTTTCATTTCTCGGTCGATTGACCGTTCTTTCGGCCGTACACACACACACACACACACACACACACACACACACACACACACACACACACACACACACAAAAGCGCGCGCGCGCGCACACACGCACAAAAGCGCGCGCGCGCGCGCACACACGCACGCACGCACGCACGCACGCACGCACGCACGCACGCACGCACGCACGCACGCACGCACGCACGCACGCACGCACGCACGCACGCACGCACGCACGCACGCACGCACGCACGCACGCACGCACGCACGCACGCACGCACGCACGCACGCACGCACGCACGCACGCACGCACGCACGCACGCACGCACGCACGCACGCACGCACGCACGCACGCACGCACGCACGCACGCACGCACGCACGCACGCACGCACGCGCGCATGCACGCACGCACGCACGCACGCACGCACGCACGCACGCACGCATGCACGCACGCACGCACGCACACACACACACACACACACACACACACACACACAGCCCACACACACCCACACCCACACGCACACATACCCACACAGACACACACACACACGCACACATATACACCGTATATACATATACCGTTTTCCTTTCTTCGTTCTCCATTCTTTCCCTCTTCGTTTCTTTTTTAATTGCTAGATGACATTAGCTAGAAATTAGGATTTACTTAATTTAAGCGAACCTCGAAATGGCGGCGAATCTCTTCCACGAAGTCATTATTCTCGATCTACAGTGATTATTGTAGGCAATTCCCGGCAATTGTTTTTCGATAACGATGATCTCGAGATTTATTTGTTGTCGGAAAAATTCCGGAACGACGAATGTGATGTAACGCTTAACCTCGATATGGTTTGGGCAATCTTTTCCCCCGAGCACAGCGTGGGACACAGCCGATGGTTCAACGAGAGAGAAAGAGGGGGGGGGAGAGAGAGAGAGAGAGAGAGAGAGAGAGAGAGAGAGAGAGAGAGAGAGAGAGAGAGAGAGAGAGAGAGACAGAGAGACAGAGCGAATTATCTTGTGCGAATTAATCTCGCTGGACTACTGGAATTGCGCTCCAGACTGCGCATCGAAGAAAAAGTGTCCAAAGCACATTGAAACCAAGTGTGTGCTCGTACGCACTCGCACTCGTTTAATCCGTTTAGTGAAATTAGAAGCGCATCGAATGGTCACGATTGCGAGCCACTGGTTCTCACGTGCTTGTACGATGATCAGTCATGACAAAAGTCGAATGACAATGCGCGGTGTAAATAGTGACCCTTTATTATATTCTTACCTGATAGATGAAAGTATAATAAAAAAACTTGCAACTTTCCGGAATCTTCCGTGCAAACTGGTGGACTCGCAATTGTGCCAATTGTCCGAAGTGCTCCCAACTCGGGATCGGAACAAGCGTGTGCAAGTGAGTGTTTAGAATAGGGTGTTTAGAAAAGGATACGTTACTTTGAAAGCGAAAATAAAATCTCTAATAAACATAGACCGACAGATAGATCGGACAGTAGTGGATAAATTTTTTATTTTGATGGTGAAAGCAGCTTGCTCATTGCTATTCAATTCACAGACGGCATGGAAAAGATAAGATTGCTTTGTGAATGCTCATGAGAAAAAATTCACTGATTCGTTGTTCCCGCTGCTGGCAGACTCATACTTGATGCTGTGTATGTGTGTGTGACAATGCTGATAATACCTACTAAGAATACTCGGTATAGAGACGTCGAAATTAGCGTACGCGTTAAAATTATTTTATGCGTACGTGTCGTTCGAGTTGAACGAGTATAAGCGAGCCACTTAGGCCGTCAAAAGTTCAACGAGTCTTTACTATCCGAAGTGACGTATCTTCTGTCTTTAAAACACCCGTCTGTGGAATTAAAATTAGCGTCTTTATGTAACGGAAAGTGATAGTAATTTATAGAGAGGAACAATGATATAATTTATTCCTTTGATATTAGAAGTGACGTGACTCAAGAATGTCGTGTGTATGAAACCACGGGGAATCATGTCGTGGGACAAGAAGAACGTAATTCTCCCGAGAGAGAGAGAGAGAGGGGGGGAGAGGGAGAGAGAGAGAGAGAGAGAGAAAGAGAGAGTTCTGTTTTACTGTATTCTTGGAGGAACGAGCGAAATTTTTCCGACATACTTTATGACGCTTGTCGCGTGTAGCGAGCCTTCTCCTTTTATTTAAAGATTGATCCTTTTTTTAACAACTTTTTAAATTATTCATTCCGCGAACACAAACGTTGCGTTTCCATTTTTTACACACGCCTGACGAAAATAACACCGCAACAGACGCAATAATTTCGATTAGTATTATTAGCCCATCGGCATAATAACAGCGCAAGCGCAAAAGAGTAACACGAGGATGAGAAACAAACAGACTTTCTACTTGAACGAGCACCTCGGTAGTGTTTATACGTTAAGTGCATAGTCTAACATAGACCCGACCGGTAATTATATTTTCGCGCAGCACCGACGATCAGTTTCGAACCCGCGCTCCTTTCTGACTTTGTACGAGAGTTCAACCGCCAGAACAATGAAAGTAATTAAGGAACTTGGTTATTTGTTGCCACACGTGAATTTTAGGTAAAAATCTTCGAGCGATATATCTGCTAAGCATAATGTAATGACACTAGACTAAAATAACTTACACGTATAATATCGTCGATAAGGGCGACGGCGAACATGACACGGCGTTACCTTTCATTTCCTCAATCGTCATTGTTCTCCCGTGACTGATTATTGTCATCTCACTCTGTCTCATTTGTAATCGCCGAGCGCGAAGATGGTGAGATCTCGCGTCCGGCTATATACGATCGCATCGAATTCAGTTCGATGAACGAAGTTCAGTTGAAACCGACGGATTCTGAGATGACCGTGGGCATCTTCCGGATCTCGAGTGTGAGTTATACAATTAATAAAAATAAGATGAAGTACACATAGTGAATATGTACACAGTGTCATCCTGATTTCACGAAGCTCCGACGTGATTTCGCTCGCTCGTCGTTGAATTCTTTTCAGGGTTATACATACACACACACACACACACACACAGACGATAATTCCGATATAAATTATAGAGATACTCTAAGTCGTAGGATTAAAGGATTCTCTTCTTCAAGGGTTCGCAAATTCAGTCACAAATTTCCTACGTAGCTTATTGCGATAGACAGAGAGAGAGAGAGAGAGAGAGAGAGAGAGAGAGAGAGAGAGAGAGAGAGAGTGGGGGGGGGAGAAAGACACAAATGGCTTAAATAGTAGCGACAACCTCTCATGGTTCTATTCTCTTCGCGTTAGATAACGATGCATTCTAGATAACGATGCACTCTAGACGGGCGCGCACCGAAATCGGAGGATGCCCCGCGGTCAAACAGCGCGATACACCGTGACGAAGGCGCTCGTAAGTTTGTCAATTAAGGGGAGAATTATATGCGGAGTAGCCCGTTTTCAAGGCTATTTTTATGAACTTTTTTTTTAACAGAAACGGTAGGATCAATGGACTTGAAATTTTCACAGTGTATTCATTAATGTTCAAAGTATAAAATAAATGTTATTGAATCACAAGAACCGATCCAATTTGTAATTACAGATAAAAATGCAGTCATCCGAGTTTGCGAGCTCTATGTTTGCTGTCGACATAATTCCGGGCCTCATACTACTCTGAAACCAAAAAAATGAGAAAGATTTTAAAACTATACGGTTGCCATTACCAAAGGTTGTCGTACCGTCGTAAAATGAAGGCAGTGAAAGCAAGTTTGGAAAAAATAAGGACTGTACAAAAAACAAAAGTATCGAAAATGAAATTTTTTTCAACTTGTAATCATGTTAAAAAAAAAAATGAATAAAATGAAACTGTATTCGGCGTAGGGGCGCGAAAACTACATGTATACTATATATTGTGTAAAAATTTCAAGTTATTCGGTTCAGTAGTTTTTGCGTAATCGTGTTGACAGTCTAAGAAAATGGTGTTTCCAGATAAATGCGTTTAAAGTATGTTTATATGTACTTTTCATATAGATGGTAACAAATTTATTTTATACTTTGAACATTAACAAATACACTGTGAAAGTCTTTCAAGTCCATTGATCCATGAGCGTTTTTGTTAAAAAAATTCGTAAAAATATCCCTGAAAACGGTCTGCTTCGTATGTAATTCCCCCCTTTAAGTTACTGCATCGCGATCGACACATCCCACACCACCGACTAATATATACCACCGATATTATTATTATTACTATTATTATTACTATCATCATCATCATCATCATCATCATCATCATCATCATCATCATCATCATCATCATCATCATCATCATCATCATCATCATCATCATCATCATCATCACTTGCTGCTGTCACCGTCGCCAGTTAAGTCCTTACCAGACAGACAGACAGACAGACGATGAGTATAGTAATATAACCAAAGGAGACAAGCTGTGGAGTGTAGAGAAAAAAAGCCCGCACGAGTTTCAACCTACCTACGTATAATCGCTGTGAGATAACGAAAATCTTTTCGAAGCTCGAGGTGTTATTGATGTTGCGCAATATTAAAAAGTTTAACAGCACCGTGTTTAGAGCCGGTAGGAGGGCCATCGCCAGAACAGTGTTTCTCAAATCGTCATCGCGGTGAGGAAGAAAGGGAAGAAAGGGAAAGAGCGAGGGTCGATGGCGCGATCACCGTGGATCGGGAGGAACCGCGATATTTCGGCTCCGCCGATTTCAACGCGTGTTTCGGCGGGGGAGGGGGACGGGGACGTGTTACACGTTCCTCGATCGCAATAAGAAGAACGCTTCCCGACTGACGTGTCGGGTGACGATCGGTAAAGTTTTGTCAATTAGAACGCACGCGGAGGACGCCGAGAGGTGTGCGGATCTCCTCTTCGTCATATATGCACACACACACACACATCCCCCGTATATGCAACACACACCCCGATGGATGTATATAAGGGAGAGCGCGCGAGAGCGACGCGCGAAGAAGAGAGAGACCCGAGATCACACTCGGCTCGCGTCCTCGTGCGTACGACAGCAATAAAACGCTAATTATCTTGCGTTGAGAGAGGAACAAGGGAGCGGATAGCGACTCTTCGCGGCCCGAAGCTAATCGAGACGGTCCCCCGGCGCGGCGAAGCGATATAATAATAATACATCGATGCGTGATATTATAGACAAAAAATAAAAACACGATTCCTCACGTGTTTCACGCAAACGGGAGCGACTTTTCTAACTCGAATGTGTCAGAGAGTAAAAGTATCGACGACTAAATCTCGCAGTTTTCGCGGCCCGAAGGTCTCTGTTATACTTGGAAAGATTTGAAAGATGAATACATATCGCCGAACGACGTTATTGTTGGGGTCGCTCGATAGCCAAGGGCTCGGAGCTTACGGGTAGTTTTTCGTCTCTGTGTAAATTTGCTCCCGAGAGATCGAGAGTCCTCGTCGGCAGGACGGCAGAGGGTGGAAATCGATTTGAGAAACACTGCGCTGGGAAGAGAGAGAGAAAGAGAGAGAGAGAGAGAGAGAGAGAGAGAGAGAGAGAGAGAGAGAGAGAGTGTGAGAGAGAGTGAGAGTAGGGAGGAAGTTTATATTGTCGTGTGATATTAATAATTTACACGATTTCGCGTCGGTTCGCGATTGCGTTCGATTGTTTACGGACCGATTCGCGCGATCAAAGAGAGATAGAGCAAGCAAAAGTAGCAAGAAAAGGCGGCGAGATTGCAAGAGAATGAACTTAACTATAAATACCAAATCGGTATCTTACTCTATAAATGTTGGCTATTGTTAAATGTTGAATATTGTTCCGCGGAGAGCTCGTGCGTTCCGCCCGACAGCACGTTTCCCTCTCGCGTAGTTTTTACTTTCGTTCGACGGTATCGATAAAGGAAATGGACACTCGATAAGAACGGAGACACTCCTCACGACAATAATTGAACTTCTATTGTCTAATCTAATCTCCCGAGCGTTTCTCGAGGACGATTCTCGAGGAAAATTTTACGAAAGTTGATACATGCGAATTCGCAAATGGTTCTTCCAAGAAAATGGGATGGGTGGAATCGCTTCATTGAGAACGAATAGTTTCCGCGACAATAAAAAATCCTTGATTTCCTCATTCTGCAATGGCGGACCGTAGTATTCTCGAAATATTGAGAGCGAAAGATAGAGAAAGATAGAGAAAGGGAGAGAAAGGGAGAGAGAGAGAGAGAGAGGGAGGGAAGGAAGAGGGGGAGAGAGAGAGAGAGAGAGAGAGAGAGAGAGAGAGAGAGAGAGAGAGAGAGAGAGTGAGAGAAGGGCAACATTCTTTATGCGGAATACGTGCTTCTCACGCGGGCGCTGCGAACTCTCCGCGTTCTAATTGTAATCTAACTATTTGGGGATCGCGAGCGGACGCCGGATCTACCGATCCCTGCGAGTCACTGAGCATCCTTGGTCACGGAGAAAGAAGCTTCTGATATATTACCTGTTTCCTCTCGATCTGCCTTCGGGAACTCTCTCTATTGTTCTCGCTCCTTCCTTCCTTCCTTCCTTCCTTCCTTCCTTCCTTCCTTCCTTCCTTCCTTCCTTCCTTCCTTCCTTCCTTCCTTCCTTCCTTCCTTCCTTCCTTCCTTCCTTCCTTCCTTCCTTCCTTCCTTCCTTCCTTCCTTCCTTCCTTCCTTCCTTCCTTTTTTTTTTTTTTTTTTTTTTTTTTTTTTTTTTTTTTTTTTTTTTTTTTTTTTTTTTTTTTTTTTTTTTTTTTCCTTCTTTTTTCTTTTCCTTCTTCCTTCCTTCCTTCCTTCCTTCCTTTTTTTTTTCCTTCCTTCCTTCCTTCCTTCCTTCCTTCCTTCCTTCCTTCCTTCCTTCCTTCTACGCCGCCATTTATGTCAACGTCTCTCGCGTAAACTCATGTAGGCGTCGTCGCGGATTTCGTGTCTCCCGTGGCGTGCCGGGCCCACTTATATTTTGCAAGCGCCAGAAAATCCGGAACTCGCGCGGGAGACACGAAATACGCGCCGCACGACGACATCGTTAAACCGCGAAGGAAAGGCGCCCTCTCTCGACGACGATTCACCACCCTATGCGCATCCTCCATGTGCCCTTCCGCCATGTGCAGCACAATCGGCCCCGAGCCGTTTTCCGTTGATCCCCGTTTTGCGACGAATTGCGAAGGGGGCGACCAATGGATGCAACGCAGTGATACTTTCAGACAATACATTACGATTAATTACACTTGTATTGGTAAATTAATCTATATTATGATTATTGAATTCCGATTAAAGAGGAATATACGATATATATAAATATTAAAAAAAAATATATATATATATATATAGATATATATATACGTATATTCGATTTCGGTCAATGCTAAATAATTATTATAATTAATTGAGAAATAAAGTGTGCTCTATGTCACGTTTGTGGATTTCACTGAAACTGCTCTGCGACCACCTTGAACATCCCGTTTCGTATGACTATCTATAATCGTTTATAATCGTGTCATCCCAAGCAACAAATTATTAGGGTCATCCTTATGAAGCATAAGGCCCCGAAAAGGCTGAAAGTAGAATGCCCTGAAAAGGGGATGCCTCATTATTGTCACATCAGGCTCCGAGATGGATCTTTTAGATTGTACGAAATAAGATTTTGATAAGGAAAACTGACGAGGGCCTTAAAAGAATTTGTTAGGGATGTCTTAGGTTTAATAAACAAGGCTTTGATGGGAAAAGCTGAGAAGGGTCTTGGAACGATTTCTCAGGGATGCCTTAGATTTTACGAAATAACGCTTTAACATGGAAAACTGATGTAGGCCTTAGAAGGATCTTTTAAGAGGATGCTTTAGATATACAAAATCAAATGTTGTTATAGAATATTAATAAGAATTAAATCGTGTTGAATAAAATTGTCATAGTTTAGTATTGTTTTAGTAAGTACATTCTATCTGGTTCTTTTAAAGATTTTTTAATTATGCCGCAATTAAAGACAAATTTTATTAATTTTATCAGTTACCATTCATTCATTAGTCTCGTCTAAGGATTTTTCTAGTATTGCCTTCGCTTTGAAATGCAGCAAACTTTAATAAAAACAATAGCAGGATTTGTATATTTGTATAAAGTATGCTATATTTTAAAAATAAGAAATTCTTGTTGCATATACTAACTAACAAGGTTATAAAGAAATATAAAGTCTAAGAATTACAGTCTAAATTTCTTGGAATGAAAAGAAGGAATATTTTCACTCAAGCAATAATAAAAATATTGCCTTATGACGACCCGTTGAACCATACCATACCCGTTATACATCTCGTAGGGTCCATTATCTATTTATCCCTACTAGGGCCCGATTAATGTTAGGGAAAAATAATTAGGGCCTTACCGGAGCCTCATTAATTTTTCTATTCGGGTTGTTATTTCTTGACAGTAAGAGATGAGCCCATGCAGGCAGAATAGGAAATCATGATGACATCAAAATGACGTCAAAATAATGAGGAAAATTCATTTTTCACCATAATTTGATCATTCTCTCATTCATTTTGGTGTCATTTTGATGTCCTGTTTGATGACTTCCTGTTCTGCCTGGCAAGAGGAGGCATCAAGTGGAGTCCAAGTGGAAAAAAGAATCACAAGTCCAGACGACAAGGAAACGCATAGAAAACCCATAGAAAAGCTCGTTCGATCGCTCGATCACGATCCGATCGTTCTCCCATTATTTTCAACGTCATTTTCGCGCGTTACTGCGTTACTTGTTCCACCTGAGAAAGTCGGCCGGCCAATCGTCGATTCGCACTACTTAGCGGAGACCGCCGCGCCGCCGGCGTCGAGCCGCTACCAATCGCGGGCCTCGCTGCTTTACTATGGCAACCGGGTTGGGTTCGCGCGCACGTCGCAACACACTGCAGTCGTTGACAGTCGTTCACACAGTGCTCCATACTTTGTACTCCGCAGTCCGCAGTCGTCTCGGAGCCGTGCAGCGCGCAGGATTATCCGGGATCGCCGTGTGCCGACGATATCATCGTTACGCCGCTCAAGTGTTGTGTCAACGCGCTCTCTGTCCCGCGTCTCTCTCTTTCTCTCCGCCGCGTTTTTCTCTCTGCCGCGCAAATCAGTGAAGTTTAAAATCGCACGGATTCACGGCTTTAGGCAGCAGCGGGAACCCACCACGCGCGGAGCCACGCACAGCTGTCCTCGCGTTCGTCGTGAGGGAACTTGAACGTGCGCGATTGGGTCGCTGCCGCGACCCACACATCGACAGAGGTTAGTGTGCGCGAGATCTCGGGTGATTCAAATGGAAATCCCGGGCATGCGGGTCGTCGCCACGCGAAATCGCCACGATCGGATCTCCACCTCTCTCTCTCTCTCTCTCTCTCTCTCTCTCTCTCTCTCTCTCTCTCTCTCTCTCTCTCTCTCTCTCTCTCTCTCTCTCTCTCTCTCTCTCTCTCTCTCTCTCTCTCTCGGCCAATTAATTATCTCGATTAGTCGCGGGAAATGTGTAACGGCGCGGTCGCGTAACGAACGTAACCTGCATAGTAAGAGCAGTGGCGTGGGACACGGAAATCGGTCGCTTCGGGATTAAAATTATAATTACCTCACGTGACCTCGATGCGCGCGAGCGTTAAGCGGAGTGTCAACCGAGGCGGTACACGAGGCGGCGCGCGCTCTCTTCGGCATTTTTGCAACGGTAAGGACTCGGATCGCAGTTGCGCATTTTTCAGTCGTAGCAAGTATAATCAATCTTGATTAGTCTCAATTTCCTCGCTACTTACTTGCGTTGCACTGCCTGAGTCTTTCTGCGTCGTGGATTTGGTTTCCAGCTTCTTGGTGAGAAGGCCAGCTAAACGACGCGAATGATCACCGGTTCCCGGGTGATCCCGGATGATGATTCACTTGAGAATAACGTCACATCAGTAGATAATAGACAGTACGATAATAGATGGAGGTAAAAGGAATTATGCAATGCATGTCCATTATCCGCGCGCGAAGACAGCGTGCGGGACTCGTGTTGACAGTAAGAAAGAGAGCGAGAGAGAGAGAGAGAGAGAGAGAGAGAGAGAGAGAGAGAGAGAGAGAGAGAGAGAGAGAGAGAGAGAGAGAGAGAGAAGGAGAGGGAGGAGAGAGAAAAATTGTCGCACTAGGTAGAAAAGTTTCACGTCGCGATTAACAATAGCCCCGCGCCGTCATTGTGTGCAAGGTAGTCTGAATTGTGCGAGTTGCGCGATAAATGTGAGCCGCGCAAATAAAAGCGACTGAAGCGACACGCGCATTCTTCGTCCTCCACTCATCACGTTCGCATAGAGAATCTTCCAGACGACTCTTACTCTCAGATTCCGATTAAACGACAATCGTCGACGATTAGCTCGGCCGAGTCATGAAATCGTCGAGAAGGAAAATGAAACAGTATTTATTTATCTTACAAATTTGACAATTTGATATGAAAGTAACGCGGTGTTGGTTGTTAAAACGAGCAGGAAAGCTCTCTTGTTTTATCTCTTTACGTTATACTTAAAGTCACCGCGTCTCTCCTCTTCCCGGCCCCTCCACCAGTCAAGCGTTAATGACAAATTACGTAGCTAAAACGTCGCCGTTGGCGATTTTGCCGCTTATCGCCGATTGGCCGAGCAGCCGGAGTTTGCTCGAGAAGTTTACGACAAAGTCGCGAGTCGTTCGCGCGATCGAATCGTTTGCTGCAACGCGTGCCGTGATGCCGGTATTGTATTCGACGGTTTTGTTCGTTTTTCTTCTTTCATTTATTATTTCTTCCCATTTTATCCCATTTTATTTTATATTTTTCAAGCGCCGCGTCACCGTCGCGTCTCCATATACGGCCGAATAATTAAATATTTCAAGGTAAACACACCAGAAAGCTGTGTTCGTCCGGTGGCTCCGCCTGGACGAAATCGATGATCGTTACAGCATGAATTTTATCGGTGCGGACGCGTGCACGGTGTATTCCGCGCCCTCGATACCTCGATGTATCGCGTGAAATTTTTCAGCTGTGCTTTGTAATAGGGCCTTGGATAAAAAAAGGCGAAAGCGCAAGGCTACGTGTGACGCTTAACGCTACTCTTGATCGAGGCAGCCAAAGAAAAGTATTCTATTTGTAAAGTGTTTTTCCCCATAGCCTCATATTCTAAGCGAAGCCTTTTATAGGAAAAGGATTTTTCTTTTTCGATAAAGCTCTCTTTCGATTCAAATGAACTATTCATCTAAAATTTATTAGATATTATTCTAATTGTTGATTTCCTCTTATTTTAAGAGGATTTTCTCTTGAATCTTATCTATCAATTAATTTTCCTCTTATATCAAGAGGAACGCTTATCGGCGTTTTTCCTCCTCCATCTACTCATGCAGAGACTCTCTCTCCCTCCCTCTCTCTCTCTCTCTCCCTCTCTCTCTCTCCCTCCCTCTCTCTCTCCCTCCTTCCCTCCCCCTCTCTCTCCCTCTCTCTCTCCCTCCCTCCCTCTCTCTCCCCCTCCCCCCTCCCCCCTCTCTCTCTCCTCTCTCTCTCTCTCTCTCTCTCTCTCTCTCTCTCTCTCTCTCTCTCTCTCTCTCTCTCTTCTCTCTCTCTCTCTCTCTCTCTCTCTCTCTGCATATGACGTGATCGTCGTCACATTTACGTATTTTATGGACAACGTTTAGAGTAAAGGAACAAAGAAGAGAGATTATTATTCAGTCTGTGTTGCTTTCCCCGGTTGCTTCGTCATGAACAAAAATTGAAGAATTTTTGGATAAAATCAACTTGAAGATACAATGGCTTATATTTCAGCGTTAAGTACATACATATATCCATATATCCATTTATCGCGTATCGCGTTGCGACACTTGAGTGCCATTTAGAGTACTTGAAATTACAAATTTATATTTTTTCCTACTTTTTCCTACAAAAAGTAAAAAGAAAAAACATTTAACTGGAATTTTTTTCGGACAGTTTCATAATAATTTTCTCTCCTTTTCTTACAAAGGAACGTGTATAATCAGTGAGAATAAATAATAATCCTTTATATTAAGATTATATTATTTGTGTTTAAGAGGAAATTTATATTAAAATCAATAAGATTTGGATTATACATATAACATATAATTCCTCTAACTTTAAGAACAACATGTTTATAATATTTTCCTCTTAATGTTAGAAAGGAATCCTCTTCAGGAGGATCTTCATATAAGATATAAGAATAAAAGTTTCTAAAATTTAGATTTAAAATTCCGCTTATTTCGAAATTACTTTTTTTTGGGATCACGGCGCAAAGCCGTGTTTTTCCGGTCAACTCGCGAGAAGAGCCTATTTTAGCTTGGCTGTGCATTCAGGATAGGACGATAGGACATATCTCTTTTTTCTTCTTTTTTTTTTAAATGCTCTCTTCCTCGTCTCTCTCTCTCTCTCTCTCTCTCTCTCTCTCTTTCTTTCTCTCTCTCTCTCTCGACTCAAAGACCCGTCGTCTCATGCGAATTTGCACTCGGCGATAACGCGATGAAGCTTTCTGCATTCCGTAATAAATTCGGTACTCCCCGGCGTCCGGCGCCGGGGGCGAATGGTTGATGAAGCAAAAAATTGTTGGCTCCGAAGAGCTGAGGGGAAATATCGGAATATTTTGAAGCGGCGGGAAATAAAGTATCGGAAATATTAACACCGTCAGGGAGAGCCATATAGGCGACAGTCAATCGTCCGACAGTCGGAATGAAAAATGCCGCTTGGTTTCGTTTCGACTCCATCCGGAGCATGCGAAGTATCTCGAGCGAAATCGAGGAAAGTTTGATCCCTCGCGGTCGCACAGACAGGCGCACTCGGCGCCTGCGTCTCTGCGAGGTGCGCCTCCTCCGGTAATTAGAAGACGCTAACGGGTAAGCGCGCTTATGCAATGAATGAATGAGGCTGTTGTTGGCGCGTTGTCCGACGCTCGCTTCCAATTACTGCCGCAAGAACGCGATATGCGCCGGTTTTTCACAATTCTACGGCTACGCACACGTGCTACGACGAGCACGACCGTTGCGCGTCGCGTTTGCGAGCCGCGAGCGCATCTGGAATATAAAACGACGCGCGTTAAGGGCCTTTTACACGCTTTATCCGTTTCCGAATCCGTTTCCGAATCCGAGTGCAGACACGTGCGCATTCCGGCAGATTAAATTAGAGGGTCTACGTATACGCTCGTGTGCGATATATCGTGTGCGATATATGCGATAGATATATCTATATGTACCAGGGTGTCTGAGATCTTTTGGAAACGTAAAATTAATCAGTGCAAATTAATCAGATCCAAGTGAGAGCCACAAGTCAAGTGCCATTTGGCAAGAAGCGCAATAGTTATTAGTGATTGAAGTTATTATAACGATTGAAAGTGACCAGATCTAGAAACTTTTATTAATTAGTAGCTTGAAGATTTGCGTATTTATTTTGTTAAAATGGTAAAGAACTTTTTTTGTTCAGAACCTAATCTACAATACAATTATATGACGTCCGTTCAAGATTCACAGTTCAATGCTCGATATACTCGTCTATCTATCGCTGGACACAAAAAAGATTCCTATATTTTGCAAATAATTTTTTGCAAATAAGAACGCAAATTTTCAAAGAGCGTTTAAATGCGGTCATCTTCAATCACTGATAACTATTCTGATCACTGATAACTATCGCGATTTTTGCAGAATGGGACTTTTCCTCTCAGTCTGATCTAATTAATCTTCACAATTTTTCTTCCGGTTTCCGAAAGATCTTGGACACCCCGTGTGTGAAAAAAGGGGAGGGACTACTTCGTCTGTTTAATGCGTGCTTATGCCGGGCTAATTTCACGTGGCTCGCTGCTCACCGCGATGGGCAATTTTGTTTTAGATATTTTTTCATATTTCGACTTTCAATCTTTTAACACGTGTCTCTTGTGTAGTCATTATATGATAACATTTCGCTTTCGATTACGTTTCGTCCTAAGGCGAAAATGTCAAACGGCTCGAACGGCGCTGAAAGTGTTTCAGCGTTCAGGGTGACCACGCGCAATACGGTGCTTTGATATATATGTTGATGTCCATTTAAGATTTTGAGCTCATCTCCGGCGAATTTTGCGGTTGCAATTTTTGCAAAAGGGAGGAATTACATTCGGAAGTGTGGCCGTTTTCAAGGTTATTTTTATGAATTTTCTTGAACAGAAGCGGTAAGATCAATGAACTCGAAATTTTCATAGTGTATTCATTAATATTCAAAGTATAGAGTGAATTTTATCGAATCACAAGAACCGATCCAATTTGTAATTATAGATAAAAATGCAGTCATCCGAGTTTGCGAGCTCTGCTCGTGTTCGACTATCGACACAATTCCGGGCCTCTCACTACTCTGAAACCAAAAAATGAGAAGGATTTTTAAAATATATACGGTTGTCATTATAGACCGTATCAAAATGAAGGCAGTGAAATCAAGTTTGGAAGAATAATGACTGTACAAAAAACAAAAGTATCGAAAATGAAACCTTTTTTCAACTTGTAATCATGTTAAGAAAAAAAGAAATGAATAAAATGAAACTGTATTCGAGGTAGGGGCGCGAAAACTACATGTCCACTGTATATTGCGTATTGTATAAAAATTTCAGGTTATTCGGTTCAGTTCAGTTTTTCAGTTCATAATCGTGTCGACAGTTTAGGAAAATGGTGTTTCTAGATAAACATGTTTAAAGTTTTGTATGCACTTTCCATGCTGATAGTAACAAATCTACTTTATATCACCTTGGATATCAATGAATACACTGCGAAAGTCTTTCAAGTCCATTGATCCTTCCTGACTGTTTCTGTTAAAAGAAATTGTGGTAAAAATCTTGCTTGAAAAGGCGGCCAGCTTCGCCTTGTGTAATTCCCCCCTTAACGCGTGATCGCGCGTAGTCGAGCCTCGAAAAAGTCGATGATTTTCAAGTTGAGATTACGCAGATTACGTCCTAAAATCATGGACCAAGACGCTTGCGTTCTTCTTTCAGCACTTTTTCGTTTAACGGTACGGATTCGTAATATAAGATTGCGGAATGTTGCTGGAGCTGAAGGCAAGAAGAGCTCGGCATTTTCACAGAGCGAACGAACGGCACGGTGGCGAGAGCGGGTCGTTGAACGAACGTTGTCGCGGCCGTTATTCCGGCCTGGCCTGTTATCAGCCAGACTATCCTGAATATCCCTCACGGACGATTTCTCATCGTTCGACGTAGAATTTGCGCGACACTAAAAGTCGCGATCAGCTGCCATTGGCCAATTCCTCCCGTTCCTCTCCTGCGCCTCCTGAGCCTCCTGTTCTCTAATTTATGTAGCTTACGTGAGCGCGGCACGCGGGCGTTGGGAAGGGACCTTTAACTCGGAGCTCGCGCGGGCTTCGCGAGCGACCGCGGTCGGAGTGGCGTGAGGAAAAATTTTCCTCCCATCTTCCACGGCGTTCGCGTTCCGGTCCGTTTAGTCAGGCTGGATCTCACGAGGCCGCGTTCGCGGCCGTGCAACGAAACAGACGCGGGAATGAGGGGCGGCGGAGTATCTCGCGACGATTCGTTGGCAAACGAGCTCGCGAGGATCGCGAGTAGCAGGCATTAGGCATTTTCGACCGGCGACCGGCATTCGCGAATCACCCTCCTCCCCTGGATTTTCCTCTTCCATGCAGGTCGCTCCCCCCCTCCCCTCCTTTCTTTTTCATTCCGTCGAAGCAAGCATACGAAGCACGTGTAAAAATATCTCTCATTCTGTTTTTCTCTTTTAGTAGCGCGCCGTGCCGTTTTACAACGCGCTCCCGTGCAAGTCGGCGCTTTTCACGTCCTGTTTCCTTCTTAAAGTCCACGCCTCGGCTGGCCGTCACACACGGCGGGACGGCGGGTATTATCTCGCCCTCGTAAAGGGAGTAACACCCATCGCGACAGCCCATCGGGAGTCGCGCAACGTCCACGAGAAGAAAATGACTTAGAGAAAAGATTGCGCGTTTATAGAGCGAGAGCGAGAGAGAGAGAGAGAGAGAGAGAGAGAGAGAGAGAGAGAGTATGTGTGTGTGTGTGTGTGTGTATGAGTCCCCGTTTGGTCGCGTGTGTTTTGTCCAGAGAGAGATTTCGCCAAAGGGGACGTTCGACAGCATTTTGTCGATCATCAGACTCTCGACGTGTGAATCATCGAATTCCAACGGGCGATCTTGGAAGGAACGACCTTTCGGCACCCCAGAGTGCACGAAACGCACTCTCCGTCTTCGAGCGCGAGTGCTGGCTTCATCGCCGGCTGGCCCGGTTCGGTGAGCCAGAGACCGTGTGACTTCTCGCGCGTGACGATCCTCGCGCGTGAGGAAGTCGCGTTTAAGAGACTAACGGGTGGGCCGGAGTTTTTGTGAAAGTGAGACAATCCGTCCGGCTGCTTCCACATAAAACGTCGCAGCGTCCGGAGTTTAGAGGGAAGTCTCGCGCGAACGCGACCACGTGATACCAGCGCGGTCGTGCACGCGCGTGTGAGAGAGAGAGAGAGAGAGAGAGAGAGAGAGAGAGAGAGAGAGAGAGAGAGAGAGCGTGTGCGTACGGCGTAGGCACGCTGGGGCGGCAGGTGGTGGTTATCCCGAGCAAAGATGCTCAATTTAACGAGGAGGGGTAAGAGCGCGCGCCCGGTCGCACAGCTGTCGGCGATGCGCGGCAGCTGCGACCGCGCGGGGTGAGAGCGAGTGAGAAAGTCGCACAAGCAGTCGGAGCGAGAGGGAAGAGGAAAGAAGAGAAAAGAAAAGAAGAAAACGAGCTGGAACAGTGGGGCAGTGGCAGTTTCGCGGCAGGGTCGCGTCGTATCCGAGTGGTGTATGCGACCTCGGGCTCGGGAGAGCGCGCGCGCGCGCGCGAGTGCCGACTGCCAGGGCCGACTCGTCGTCGACGCCGATCGATTTCGCGAGCGGCGAAAGTCTCGTCGAGCGCGAGGAAACGGCTGCGGCGGCTGAGGCTCGTTAATCGATCTTGCTGTTCGGTGCTGACCGGCGAATTTCCGCTTCGGCCGGCTCCTCCGTTCGTCCCGTGATCGATGCGAGATACGTACGCAGCGAGTTGTACGCGGAATGTACGGCCTCAAGAGGATTTCTTTAGGATTAAGAGGAAAACTATTATAAACACATTATTCTCAGAGGAATTATATGTTATATGTATAACGCAAATCTTATTGATTTTAATATAAATTTCCTCCTATACGCAAATTATTTAATCTTTTTTAAGAGGATTATTATTTATTCTTACTGTACTTTATTCTTATTGGCTATATACTATATGTACGTTCCTACAGGCTACAGGGAAAGAAGAGAAAATTGCTATGAAACTGTCCGGGAGGAAATTTCAGTTAAAGCTTTTTTTACTTTCTGCTGAAAAAGTAGAAAAAAACATAAATTTTATATAAATTTAGATACTCCAAATGGTGTTCAATATAGTGTGCAACGCGATACGATAAATGGATATATGTATGTATTTACGCTGAAATGTGGACTGTATAATATGTGAAATATAATATGTCTTGAAGTTGATTTTCTCCAAAATTCTTCAACTTCGTTCATGACGGGAAAAACGACACAAACTGAATAACGATCTCTCTTCTTCGTTCCTTTGCTCTAGACGTTGTTCATAAAATAAATGTGACGACGATCACGTCATATGCACAGAGAGAGAGAGAGAGAGAGAGAGAGAGAGAGAGAGAGAGAGTGTGTGTGTGTGTGTGTGTGTGTGTGTGTGTGTGTGTGTGTGTGTGTGTGTGTCTTTGTGTGAATAGATGGAAGAGGAAAAATTCCAAGAAGCGTCCTTCTTTGATATAAGAGAAAATCCTCTTGAAGTAAGAGGAAAATAGTTGGAACAATATCTAATAAATTTTAGATGAAGCGTTTTATTATTTTGACCGCTTTATCGAAAGAGGAATCCTTTTTCTGTAAAAAACTGCGCTTAGAATATGAGATTATGGGAAAATTCACTTTTCAAGTAGAATACAATGACTTTTTTTGGATGCAGCGTCCCGAAGAATCAAAATCTCGTCTCGTTCAGAAAAGATAAGCGGGGATAAGCAATTTTTCATGATGACAATTATTTATTATCGACGGCTGAGGGAATGTCCTGCGGCTACACGATTTCCCGGCAAAATTGTTTTCACAATTCTGAATCCAGAAACGGAGTCTTCCGAAATGTAATTTTTCTCAGAATGATAATAATAATAATAATAGTAATAATAATAATAGTAGCGATAATAGTTCGATAATATGTTCGAATTTCGGGTTAGCAATTTTTCGAGAAAAGTGCCTCCTTCCTCTTCTTCGTGTATACGAATATCCAGCGAATCCGCCGCCTATATTCGCACCGTGTATCCTTAACTCGCTGTCCCGCGAGACGGAAAAGCTGACACAGCACGCGATCGCACGCGTCGCGGCGATGTTTCGCGTGGAAACGGCAGAGCTAAATTCACGAGTGGCTATCGGGAAAACCGTTGTTGATTGTGTCAGGTCCGCGTGCTTCGACGCGTGGCGATTGTGGCAGATAGATAATAACGCCGACGACTAATTTTAGAAAACACGGTCTGCGACGGAGAGAGTCTTCGCCGGCTATCGCATCATCGCCACGCACTCACCGGCT
Source organism: Harpegnathos saltator (assembly GCF_003227715.2). NCBI lineage: Eukaryota > Metazoa > Arthropoda > Insecta > Hymenoptera > Formicidae > Harpegnathos > Harpegnathos saltator. The sequence goes on along the minus strand of NW_020229878.1, from coordinate 37,999 downwards.
ATGCTAATTAAGAGGGGAAGTGTTCGAACGGCCTCGAAGAGGGCGAGAGCTGATCCACCTGACAACCTGACGTGTCGACGTCGAAAATTCGAGCCGCCCGCGCCGGCGCGGCGGTTGTGTCAAATCAAACAGCACGTTGACGCAAACGCGTCACGGGCCACGTGCGTATGCAGAGCCGATGATAATTACGTTTGTCGTATGCCGCACCCGTGTGCTGTAGCCCACCCGCGGCGGCGCACAGTGGGTCGAACTATATAAAAAAGCGGACATTGGCTTAAAAATAATTTAATGCAATTTTGACTTTTCTTTGCACTTATTATCAGTAAATGAATCATAAAATGCGAAACTAATTGAATTTTGTGGAAATCTTTTCAAATTTCAAATAAAATTTATATTAGAAGTTGAGCTTCGTACAATATCATTTCCCAACATCCTTTACCGTACAATTTTCTATATCGATATCTTTTACAAAAGTCAACAGATTAAAATATGATCTTTTTCCGATAATTCGCACATCTTTTAAGTTTGAAAAATTCTGATTATACAGACTTGTTTCGTATTTTTGTATTATCTACAAGCTTCCTAAGAAATAATGAATAAAAAATCGTTTCCGCAACTTCTAGTTAGTGTAAACAAAAATGTCTAACATTGTCTAAGTTCTAACTGTTTTTAACTTATTCCAAAAGTAATTCACGTGATAAATATAAACATTGTAGCTGCAACTAGGTGCAACTTTGCAAGATAGATGAAGGTTTTTCTGTAGAGTATTACTCAAAAATTGTAATTAGCTTCAGAATTACGTTCTTTTTATATCACAATTCGTGTATAATTTATAGAGAAGCATAAAACATTTTCTTTTTACATATTCCATCTGAAATATAATAAAAATTTAGCAATAAGTTTCAGTTTAAACATTAATTCTTTAGTTATAAAGCATGTGTGAATATTTGTTGAATTTACAGATCTTTCCCTCATTTTACTTCGTTACGTAAAAAATCACTTGTGTAAGATATTTTTCTCGGAAATGTTCTATTAATTTTGCTTATATTTAGTATTTTGTACGCGGAAAAAAATATTGTGTTGGATCAACCGAATGACTGGTCGAATACGAACGATCCAGAAATTTCGGTTGAAGCAACCAGAACTCTGTTTAAATTAACAAGATTTCTGGTTAACCACTACTTTCAACCGTTCAAGTTAATCAGAAATGTTGTTAACTTAAACAGAGTTCTGGTTACCTTAAGCAGAATTCCTGGGTCGTTCATATTCGACCAGTCAATTGGTTAATTCAACTAAATTCTTTTTCCGTGTAGTGTAAGTTTTCGGAAAATTTTTGTTTTCATGAAATAAGATCGCGAAATAATAATGTATAATATAATAACGTATATAATAATAATATTAATAATAATAATAATAATAATAATAATAATAATAATAATAATAATAACAACAACAACAATAATAATAATGTATATACTTTACGATTATATATTACTAATTATTTCGCTTTTGCTGTCGCATTTCGTTTTCACAACAGCACAATGTCCGCTTTTTCCTATCTTTCGATCCACTGTGCGGCGGGGACAATGTTTCGCCGAAAGCGCCGAACTCGGCCGAACTCGGCCGGCCCGGCTGTCGCAGGTCGCGCGGCGTAGAGAGGAAAAGTCGCATTGGAAACTTTTCTCATTCAGTTCGCCTAAAAAGAGTCTCATCTAGAGAAAGAGTAATTTCAGAACTAGCGGAATCATTTAAATTTTACTGGATTTTATTCTTATATAGAGGCCTCAAGAGGTTTCCTTTTTTATTTTATAAAATTAAGAGGAGAATATTATTCTGAAACACATTATTCTGAAAGGAATCATATGTTGTATGTACGTATAATGCAAATCTTATTTGATTTTAATATATAATAAATTCCCTCTTATAGACACGGATCTTATTTAATCTTGTTTTAACAGGATTATTATTTGTTCTTACTGATTACATGAGGAAAATTAATCGATAATCGATTGAGGAAATCTTCTTGAAATAGAAGAAGAAAACAGAATATCTAATAAATTTTAGATGAACGGTTCAGTCTAATCGCTTGATCGCAAAAGAGGAATCCTTTTTCTATAAAAGGCTTCGCTTAGAATATGGGCGCCAGACTATGGGAGAAATCACTTGACAAGTAGAATATTTTGTTTTTGGATGCTCGCGAGCTTGCGAGTAGCCATCGTGGAAAAGGAAAGGGGAGGGGAAGAGAGGCCGCTTCAGAACGGTCCCGCTTGGGACCGTTTTTAGAATTTCGCGGTGATCAGGGATCTGCGAGAAAGAGCTCGAAATCGATTTCCAAAATTTCGAAGCCAATAACGAGTTCGATGATGCACGTTTGAACGCATCGATAATTCTGAGAATCTCCTTGTACAGCGAGGGACGAGGGACGAGAAAAGAAATATAATTATCGGCCGCTGGAAATACGTATCATCGATCTTCCCGCTCGAGAGAGGGGCGGGTCTGATGGTCGAAAGATCGATGAGTAAATCTAAGCGGCGAGCTTGAACCTTGGCATTTTTGTGGAGGAGGAGCCGATTCCGGATTAGTCATGGAATTCTCTCCCTCCTTCCCCACCTCCTAGTCATCTTGTCGACAAAATAGAGCGACGCTGCTGCGATAAAACGCTGGGAAAGAACGCTCGCGCGTCACTCCGGACCTCGACGCGCTCGACGCCGTCGAATTTCTTGCTCGTTCGAGCGAAATTACGCAACGTTGCTTTCGGGCCGATAGCCGATGGCAAGAATAGCTTTTGCGAAAACGTCCCGTGGCGATCGACAATCGAGAAAGAAAGAATAGCTCGATTGTTTTTAGCCGGCGGTGAGCAGGCTGAAAACAATCGAAAACCGCGCTCGCGGACGCGCTCGCGCTCGGCGTGTCACCTCGCGGAAACGAAAACGTCTGCGTCTGCGTCCCCGTTCGTGGTCACGGCGACGTTTGAAGGAGGAGCACGCGCGGCCTGCCTGCAGCAGGCGCGGTGCTAACTGGTGCGCCTGGGCGCTCGTGCTCCTAAAAAGCACAGCGCCTAGCCAGCCGTGAGCGAGGCCCCCCCGAGTCCCGATCTGTCGACGGAAACGAGAGAGAAGGAGAGAGCGAAAGTCCGCCCCCGATCCGCGATCGATCATTCGTAACGAAACGCGCGTCTTCCTGGCGCGGCTACTCGCGCGACGACTCGCGCGTCGCGCGCACAGCGGAGAAAAGCTGGCCAACTGGTCTTGGTGAAATTTTTTCAGCAGGACTTTCCTGCAGCGTTTCCTGCGCGAGGCGCGAGGCGCGAGACGCACGACGCAAGTCCGCGCATCCGTGCAAGTCCGAATTCGGCGACGGATTTGTGCAATTTTCTCGCGTGTCTCACCGCTCCCTTCGCTCACACTCGCAGGAGGAAGTGGCGATTCTCTCGCTATTTTCGACGCGCATGCGTGTGTCACATTGCGCGCGAGCCACATTGTTTCTTTCTCGCCGTTTTCGCGGAGAAGTAGCAGGCGCTCGCGGCAGCGGTATTCATACGAGTACATTATTATCAGCATGACAGATTGTAGCGACAGGCCGTTGCGAAAATAGGTTTCCGCGACTATAATTATTTCACCGCGCAATTATATAGTCACGCCAGCGTCGAGAATACTACGTATTTATCTACGTCGGGCTAACAGGCGACACGCCCGATCAGCGAGATTGCAAATTCGCGCCCGGTGGCCCCGGGGCCCCGGGGAGAAAATTAACGACACTAAAGCCCGGAATGAACTCGATGCTTCGGACGGAGGCGACGATTAAGGTAAACGTCCCAATGGGGCCGGCCACGCAACCTAGTATTTTGAACGACCATTTTGAAAAAAAATATTTTCTCTTTATTTTAACAGTAATGAATGAAAGTAATAATTATAATAAAACGCGGTAAAAAAACTCTAATATTTGACGATCAGTTGGAAAAAAATACATCCGATTCGATACTTTTGTGTTGAAATAAAAATTAATTAAATAAGTATGCACCTATGGTTTGGCAAAATAATCGTCAGTCGTCAGTCGTTGATAAACTCATTAACAGATAACAGATCTGTATTTATATAATTTCCCGTTAGCACTAATTTTCTAATTGCGGTCAGACACGGGGATAAATATATCCATAACCTATTTCAACTGTTGTCCGGTCACTGATCTACATTAATGCGCTTCATTATTTGTTTAAATATTTCATTAATAATAGATACACACACACACACACACACACACACACATATATATATATTGGTTTAAATAATTTTTCTCTACTCTAAGGGAATCTTAAGTTTTCGAATAAATGCAAATATTTATATCAAAACTGTTCTTAATATTATATATTGTATTTTTTTGTGACGACCTATGCTTCAACCGGTTACCGGTTATACCGGGTATACTGGGACATTTTTATCTTACGCGAGTTATCGTTCCTTTCATTTTCATCTCTTTCACCGTATCTCCCCCGCGAATTCTCCCGTGTCTCCTCATATCGCTCTCATGGTTTCGGCTGTGTTGCTGCTGTGCCATGTATCGCCAGGATGCGTGAAGCGCACGATAAGGCGCGCTTTTATTATACATAAGAATGCATCCTGTTTCGGCAGTCATCGCTGAAAATAGACGGAAATTAATAAGCGCCAAGTCCCGACGGTCGAGCCTCGCATAGGGAAACGCGCGTGCGGCCGGGGCGGGGGACGGGCGGTTGATCGAAATTCCGATAAGAATTGAATTAAAGTAGAAGGTCGTATTTTTCATGCAATATTCTAACAGTAATGTTAATCATATATTTTGGGTCGTCGGGTCTTTCTTTTTTCTTCCTTCTTTCTTTGTTCCTTTTCTTTCTTCATTCTTGTGCGCTGCGCGGAGGACCGCGCTCCTCGCAGTCTGAGGTCTGCGTTTTTCTTTTTTGTTCTCTCTTTTTCCGTCCTGATTGCTTAAAGCTTTGCTCATGCATAATTTATATCGCTCGTGTCATTAATTTCCTAAATCTTTCAACAGCGCATTCTCTCTCTCTCTCTCTCCCCCCCCTCTCTCTCTCTCTCTCTCTCTCTCTCTCTCTCTCTCTCTCTGTCGTATAAACGAGAATCTTCCAGAAATGAGAAATTTTCTTGTTCGCGCGGCGACAACACCTCGCGCGCGCGCGATGATATTGCGTACGACGACGTTGACTGGCCTTGGTTGTCGGTAGTAATTAGCGAGATCTCGCCTGAGGCACAAATCGAGGCACAGAGGAACTTTTCGCGACAAAGCCGGTAGCGCCGGGGAGAAAGTCTTATACTTGTGACTGATCGCGCGAACGACATGATCATGGTGAAACAATTATAGCCACAGGTGAACAACCAATATTCTTTGGTGGTCTCTAGACGCTGCTAAAAAATTGCTAACGATTGACACATATCGCTGCAGCATAATAATTTTTCCTTCTCGGTAGAACACCGAGAAAAGACTGACGTCAACAATTACAATTCGTAAGTTAGGTCGGAGCGGATTGATTATTTTTCCCTCAGCGAGGTCGAAGGTGAATTTTCGTCGCTCGGCTTTCTCTAATCGACCGGCCGCGGCCACTCGCGTCGCATTCGCCCCGTTCAAAGGTGAATGAGAGTCTCTGGCTCGCCTTGACGCTCCTTCCGACAAATCGATCCGACTGCGAAAGGTATAGCGCTTGCTTATACGCGGCCGTCGCGGCGACGACGGCGTGCGTGCGTGCGTGCGTGCGTGCGTGCGTGCGTGCCTGCGCGCGTCTCGCTCGCGCCAGTATGGATGGCGTGCGACACGAACGCGTCGCGTCGGCTCGCATTACGTTTCATTTCCAGCATTAGGACAGCGTTCGTGCTCGTTGAGACAAATTGCACAAATATGGGAGAGGCTCGTGCCATCTGCTGCCTCTCTCTGCACGTCGCGAATCCGAAGGCCGGCCGAAGTTCGGGCAGCCGAGAACGCGCGCGCGAAATCGGGCTATCTGTCTGCGAAACGCGAGATCTCGCAAGAATGCGCGAATACATCTTCTCGATGACTCTTCCGCAGATGTTCGTATGTCGTACGTCAGGCCAAGCCGGTGAGAGAGTTTTCGAGAGTTCGTCGTGTTCATAAAAATGAAGACGGAATTATCGACCTCCGACGAGCATATCGCATCGCTGAATTTTTCGAATAAAATGAAAAAGCGATATCGATACTCTCTTTTGTATTCTGCTACCAGACGCGTTCCCTAACGAGATCTTCCTGCCTCTTTCATAATGACCGAATAATAATAACTTCCGACAAAAGAGACAGTTTTCCGAAAACAGGAATCTTGTTCCGTTAGCGGCTGAATATAGCGGATATAATTGTTCCTTTCTTCCAGACATCCAACGAGGTTTCCCTGCTTCGTTTTTAATCAGTCCGAACTTGCTGCAACTTGCTGCAAGATAAATTTTCGTTTAATAAACCAATTCTTTTGCACCAATCGAAAATACTGAATGCAATCGGGACGGACTGTTGTATCGGCTGTTTCGTTGGAAGAAATGAAAGAAAAACACAAACAGGAGACAAAGGTTGAGTGATGTAACGAGTTTCATCTTCACACAGAGCCGTTTCTCTCGTGAGTGCGACGATAAATCAGAAAAAATTTCTAGTTGGGTTTTTTTTTTCAATCGAATACGCGACCGTGCCATGTCGAGCCGCCGCGAGTTTCGTCGACGACACGGTGCGATGTCGAAACGTCGCATCGCTTCGATCTCCGGCTATCCCTTGTCACGAAATTTCATATAAATTTTATATATATAAAACCGGCCGGGCGCGTCTTCGAAGGTTTGATACAAACGCGCGCGCGCGCGCGCGCGCGCGAGAGAGAGAGAGAGAGAGAGAGAGAGAGAGAAGCGCGGGCGTCGCCGATGTCCTCGATGGTATCACTTTATTGAGAAAGCTATCGGTGTCAAGGCGCTGACGGCGACGCGATGCAAGATTCCGAGCGGCATTTTACAAGAATATTTACGAGGAACGAAATGAACGTGAAGCCGAGGCCCGTGGCTATTTTCCCCCGAGAGAGCGAGCGAGCAGATATTCGCGGAATTATCTCGTCCCGCCGCCGCTGAGAAACAGGACTTCTTCCTCCGCGAGTTCTCCGCGAGTATCGCAGATGCGGATAATAATTTGTATCCTCGACTCTTAATCGGCGGCGACTTCTTAATCGACGGTAACGAGGCGCAATTGATAGCGCCCGCGCGAAAACTTTTCGATCGTTGCGATGTTACGTCAACATCTCTCTTCGCCGAAGGCGAGTAGGAAACATTCCTCCTTGCTCTTCCTTGGGAGCGTTGTTGTCTATTCGGGAGCTCATATGCTCCTTGGGCCAAGGAATTTTCTCATATAGCATATAGTTACACACGGAAATGAGTCGCTCAAATTATCTATTACGCGAATCTCCAATCTGCAACTCGCGTGAAATCTCACAGACATCTCTCACCAACACTACCTGTTCTCGTCAAGGATATTTTTTCTCCTCTCTTTCTTTTGCAAACGTTATTAATTCTGGGAATATGCACTGAGAGGGTAATTTTCCCAGATCGCCCAGACTTTCCGACAGTTCTCCATTGTAATTTCCGTAGGTGGCGTGGGGCACGGCCGTGATGGAATTGCAGAGCTGGCTACTCTATCACCTGGTAGCCGTCACCGACTGCAATCAAGGTAAGGAGAGACGCTCACCCTCGCGCGCTTCGAATGTCATTTGCCGTTTGTTTGCTCTCATCCCGACTCATCATCGACTCATTCGTTGTTGTTTTAAGTTGTCCGCTGATTTTAGTTACGTTTGCCTGAGTTTGGGTCGCGACTCGCACCGACCCGCACGAACGCACGAACGCGGTTCGCTGCTTTCTCATTTCATTGTTTACCATCATCCCCGCAAGCCACGAGCCAGAGGAAACGGCGGTCTATCGATGTTCGATGGTGAGTTCGACACACAAGACGAATGTTCTTCTTGTGAGTAACACATTTATACTTAACACACGCATACGCACGCCTTATCTAAAGAAAGGATTCAACTTAGGGTCGCCAGATTTTGTTTGGATTTTAGCTGGACGGTCTCCGGATTTTAACGTGCAGCGATCGAGCTAATATCCAAAATATCCAGACTATTAAATATTCCCCAATCGATCAATTAACCCAGAAAAAAAAAGAAAAATTAATTTCGGAACAAGTGGAATCGCCTAGATTCTAGAGGATTTTATTCTTACATATGGCAAGAGGATTTCTCCAAGATCAAGAGGAAAATATTATAAACACATTATTCTTAAAGTTAGAGGGATTATGTGTTACATATATAATGCAAATCTTATTCATTTTAATATAAATCTCCTCTTATACACAGATTATTTGATCTCTTTTTAAGAGGATTATTATTTATTCTTACTGTATTTTGTTCTTACTTGTTATACTAGTTAATTTGAAAAAGTTATTATAGTGTATAGCGAAAAGTAAGATATGTATATGGATGGTACTTCTGGCTTCTACAATAAATTCTACAATAAGTAGGCACGAATGACAAAAACAAGATCATCATAACAAGTAAATTTCCAATCAGTTTTGTTGTGGTCTTCGTAGCTACAAAGACCGCAACATCATAACCAATTGTATGAAACATAGTTGAAAGAAAGAATATATTATTCAACTTCTTGCAATAGATTGTAAACAGTATTTGACCAAATTTTGGCGCAAATTATTTTCGTTATATGTTACAGCAACACATATACTTTTTTTTAAAAAGCGTTCCAAATATTCCGATCCATGAGATGATGTGATTATTTTTTCGTTCATATCTGGAGGTAGAGCATGATTGAACAAAAGAAGCCGACATTCAAATCAACATATTCCTCTTCCGATAAGACGAAAATTAATTGAGATAAGAGAAAATCCTTTTGAAACAAGAAAAAAATAGTTGGAAAAATATCTAATAAATTTTAGATGAGTACTTCACTTTAGCTTAATCGCTTGATCGAAAGAGGAATCCGTTTCCTGCAAAAGGCTTCTTCGCTTAGAGCCTTAGAATATGAGACTGTGGGAAAAATCACTTTACTTAGTACAATACTTTTTTGTGGGTTGATATATTCTTCGGAAAGAAAAAAAAAATTCTTACCACAAGTTCTCCAGTTCTTTCCTCAAGTCTGTCAAGATCTTTCTAAAGATCTCGAATCTGGTAAGTCTAGCCTAACCTAGGCCTAGCCTAGCCTAGCCGCGGGCCGCGGCTGTCGCTTTCGCCTCCGTTCTCAGGAGGCTGGAAATCGCAGCGCGCAGCGTTTCGCTCGGGTCGCCGTACTTTCCACCTTCGCGCCACATTCGCGTCGCCCGCACGATTCTTTTGTTTTCTCTCGGTCGCGGGGGCTGTTAAACTGTCTCAGATCCGCGGAGGATACACCGGCGACCCACTTATCGCCGCTGAACATTTAGCATCGAGCGAGACGTTCAAATTCAGTCGCGCCAGTTTGACACGTTGATTGCCAAGGGATCGTCACCGGTGATCGACCCGATGATTTCGCCACGTCTCGTCTATTATTAATAGTTAATTTACGCACAGATCGTGTGACGTCGGTTGCGTCCGACGAACATGTAACTGGTAGAAAACGGACTGCGGACCCGTCGGCTGGTTTTCTCAATCTGCTGGTTGCCTCAATTATCTCCTCTCTGCTCTCGGTGACTACGTGAAACGTCCGTTCGATGAAGTAAAACGGCATAATTGACATACCTGAAAGTACGCGTCGTTGTCCGTTGTCGTGCTGACCTTAAAATTTTATCAGGTCCTAGATCAGGTCATTTTTTCGTATTTAAATTTTTTTTCAAAAACGTCATCCCTTCAAGTTAACTCGGGGCGCCTGTCTTCCCGGGTCTTTCTGATATACCCTGTGATACAGGTCATGATTGTTTCGGTCGATTAGACGATGAATACACCGATGAGTAATTTCATCAATTGACTAAATTATTCGTAGTTATTTTAGACATACGTATATAACGATCGATAAATTTTCATTGTTGACTTGCATTGGTTATTTGAGCCAACCGACATTTTTTAATCGTGTCCAACACACCGAGCGTGACACACTTGGCGTGAGACCAGAATTTTTCAAGCAATCAATTATAAAGTTACGAAAAGTCACTCCGATTCAAGTGGCTCCGCTTCTCGCGTGGAATTTCGCTCAATGAAATATGCGCTATCACCGCGCAATTCCGGTCATTCGAACTTGCCCAAGCCTCGGAACAACTTCACCACCTCGGAAATCAGCATGCCCGACGTGTCAACGTGTCAAGTTCGCGTCCAGTGTTAATAAATGACACACAAGTCCGAATGTTTTAATCCAACCTCCGACCTCCGACCTCGGCCGGCCAGCGGCTGCGGTTTCATCGTCAAGTCTCAGCGAGCCTCGAAGCCTGCTTTTCGCATCGCGAAAAGCGAACTTTCAGTCGCAAGATCGCTTATCGCACTGCGTGCGGAAATCATTGCAGTGATGCAGTCGGCGAACGGAATCGGAGGCGGCGGCGGCTCGTACACCGCCGGAGGTGGGACCGGAAGTCGCACTCGCGACTTGGGGCTGCGCGCTCAGAAGAAGCTGCTGGGCCGCATAGTGTCCACCGGGGCCGGCCGGTCGCTCCTCATCGACGACGCCACGGCGTCGTTGCTCGACAATCTGTACAAACTGATGGAGAACATCACCAAGGGTAACCCGCATCTGGACAAGAAGGAGCCCGAGAAGGTGCTGAAGAACATCGTCAAGCTGTCCATCAAGGTAATTCTTTCGCGTGTCCAAGTGACCACCATAACTCTGCCGATGCAGCAAAGTGCCGAATCTCAAATAAACGTAATAAATTTTCGTTTTCGCTCAACTACATGAGATATTCCGTTAAATCGAGAGGCCAAATTCTCCGGCCATCTGGAAAAAAGGAAACACACACGCACACACACACACACACACACACACACACACACACACCACCAGTCGACCAGAGTTATCCTCTTCTCTCTTCTTTAATATTAAAAATTATCGATACTTGGATGAGAGCATCGGCTAATTTTCTCCTCAATTTCGCTCGACGAACAAAAGACTCGCTCAGATAATTAAATATCTGGAAAATATCTGGAGTCGATGTTATTTCCCATCTTTATTACTATTGGAAATTATCGATGCTCCGACATTCGGGATAATTCCATTTTCGATGTTACATCGGCTCGATCGGCAGAATTCGCTCGAATCGCTCCGTCGTCGTTCGTGGAAATTAACTGCCCAAGCGCGATTGTATTAACGAACGATGTAATGTACGCAATGTACGTGTCATAATTAATTATTAACGCGCGTTTATGCCGCGCCGTTTCGCAGATCGGGCTCGTGCAACGCAGCCACCAATTCCGTCCCAGCGACGCGGAGAAGCTGGAGGAGATCCGGGAGGCCTTGGCAGCGATGGCGATGACCGTCGTCTCGTTCTACGAAGTGGACTATAGCTACGACCAGGAATTCCTCTCGGGGTCTCTGGAGCGTTGCCGGGCGCTGATACAGGAGCTGATAAAGCCGCACCTCACCGACAAGTCGTCGCAGCGCTGCGATCAAGTGTTCGACTTTCTGTCGTACCCAAAGTTTTTGGACTCGGTGTTCAGATACGATTCCGAGCACAGATCCGTCCTCGGTATGCTAGTCAGTGACCTCAACAAGGCGCTAGATGCCAGGCGGCTTTGATTCATCGAGGACGTCGGGACGTCGTCTACGAGGACAGTGGCTGCGAATCGTCATGCGCGGGGCGAGAGCCTTCGTCTCCCTCGGCAACGGCTTCGCGGATCGTAATCGATGACGGCGAGTTGACGCGGGAACGAAGAGTCGCGAGGAAGAGGACATGGCGAGGAAACCACCGTATATACACACGCACGCGCGCGCGCGCGCGCCCGCACACACACACACACACACACACACACACGCGCACACGCACACGCACACGCACACGCACACGCACACGCGCACACGCACACGCACACGCGCACGCGCACACGCACACGCACACGCACGCACGCACGCACGCACGCACGCACGCACACGGCACGCGCACGCACGCACGCACGCACGCACGCACGCACGCACACACGCACGCACGCACGCACGCACGCACGCACGCACGCACGCACGCACGCACGCACGCACGCACGCACGCACGCACGCACGCACGCACGCACGCACGCACGCACGCACGCACGCACGCACGCACGCACACGCACGCACACACGCCACGCACACGATACGCTCGACGGTAGCTTCGTCGAGCATTGTTTCGCACCCATACGTTATAGTAAACCGGACATGCCGCATATTCCTGATTTAACCGACCGGGATTAGGAAGTATTGCCGTTGTAGGATTGTAACTTGCAAATTACACGAGTCGCAAATTATAAGTTACTGATTCCAAAGTACAAGCCACTTTCTTCAATAACGACTCGGCGACTTATTTGTTTCGTCAGCGACGGAAACGGCAGCGAGTGTAGTCGTTACCCGGGACGTTACTTTGCGAATGCGTGGAACGGACGGCAGCGCCAGAATTCGACGCGAAGGGTGTAGCGGAAGTTGTAACGACTCGTCGAGTAACTATGACATCGTCATTAAAATGGTAACGTTGTTGAAAAGTTAAGTTCTCCGAACAAGTAAGGTCCCAACGAGTTGTTTTCTCGAGCGAGCGGAGCTTAACGATAACGAGTCACTCCCAAGACGTAATTCGCCATCAAACCCGGTGACGATGAATGATGGTTCGCCGTAGCGGTAGATCACAAACAGCTATTTTCTTTGCTCGCGACTCACTCCAAGTTGCTGGCCAGTCGGCCGACTGCGTGCCTGGTCGCACCGCGCTCACTGATTCACGCAATAATTGTCTAATACTCCGCTTACTCTAAGAACACGTCTCTTACCCGCCGTATGTACCGGCTACGTACATACGTACGCATGTTTATATACGAGCATATGTGTATTATATTTGCGTTGGTGTACACGCGCACACGCACACGCATACGCACAGCACACGCACACGCACACGCACACGTACACACACACACACACACACACACACACACACACACACACACACACACACACGCGCGCGCGCACACACACACACACACACACACACACACACACACACGCAGAATATCAATTGTCGGTCCAAACCAAAAAAGGGGGCGAGAGAAATATAACGAGCTTATACCGATATGCGAGCCGATATCGGAGAGGCGGAACATCGACGCGCGTTTTTTCCAAATGGCGTGCATTCGCGCGTCTCTTTCGATTGTTCGTCGTTCTCGTCTTTTTTAACTTTATACGCGCGAAGCGCGGTGTATACACCTTTTCTAGAGTCTAAAAAGATTCTTTCTGTCTCTGTCTCTGTCTCTGTCTCTGTCTCTGTCTCTGTCTCTGTCTCTGTCTCTGTCTCTGTCTCTGTCTCTGTCTCTGTCTCTGTCTCTGTCTCTGTCTCTGTCTCTGTCTCTGTCTCTGTCTCTGTCTCTGTCTCTCTCTCTCTCTCTCTCTCTCTCTCTCTCTCTCTCTCTCTCTCTCTCTCTCTCTCTCTCTCTCTCTCTCTCTTGTAGTCTAATTGTATAAAATTTATTCAAGGAGATACGCAACATATCATTATCCTCATTTACGCGGCGGATCAACCAACTCCCCTTCTCCGTACGACGTCAAGTTTTATAACATTTACTGTGAGAGCGAAAATCGTAAAATAACTGTCGTGACTTGGACGAGCGACCACGTTGACGTTGAGTATCATTCGCTCGTCACGCGTCCAAGAAATTGAAGTTAGGTTTTGAACATAGGCGATCCTCGATCACGGTGATACTCGTGAAAGTAATTTTAAGCTGCGTTATCCCGGTGAACACATCGATTAATGGTAACGTTATCTCAATATTGCAGTTTTCAACTCGACCATGTGAACGTGATATGTGAACAGATGCAACTTATTTATAACATTGACGTAACGTTACTGTCGGTTGATGTTCAAGAGAAAAGATTGTTTGAATTAATGGAACAGCATGAATGAGCCAGCAAAACGCGTGTTTTGCTCAACGGAGACAGAATTTCCGCTTCTTGCGGAGCAGATTCGACTCCAAGGAGACTAAAAATCCTGAGACAACAATCAAGAAGAAGAAGAAGTTCTGGCTCTTGCGAACCAATTTTGGTTTCAAGAGCCAAGAATTCTGTCTCTCTCAAGCAGAACGCGATCGGTCCGTTTTTCTTTTCCCATGTACTCGTCTCAGTAGAACTTTCACCCGTGATTACACCAAGTTACCTATCTACCTACGCGTCTTAGATTTAATTATAATTTAATGATTACCGTCACACAGAGAGCGAATGGTGCGTTCGCGCGCATAGCGATCGGTCGCGGTTAAACCGGTAGCAATGTGGACGAATGCGAAGAGTCGGGCTCGGTTCTCGCGGTCGCGCTCGACCGCCACGTATCGACGTGTGTCGGGCGGATTGTCCTTCGTATTTCAAACCGTCCAGTAATAGCGTCGCGTGCAGCAGCGCTGGAGCGGATCCTTTTTGCGCCGAACCGCCGGCCGGCGGTCACGCGACCGGCTAAGTGCTCTGTGCAATTTCCCATTGTTATTTCGCATTTGGTTTACAACGCGGTCGCTGAGAGACGAGGCTCTCAGTGTATGTCAGTCCTGCGTTCAATCGGTCAGCCGGTCTACATTCGAGAAACAGCAGAACACCAAGTGTCTCTCCTTGGAACTCGAAACATCGCCTGGTTTTTTTCCCCCGAGCTTCGTCAAACCTCGCGGAACATTGCGTTTAAAAACGAGAAAAAATAAAAGTTTGCGAGAAGCCTTGAGAAGAGTTCAGAGGCAGCGGAGATGTGAATTTCGCGTCGATCACGGCGACATCGGTGGCTCTTCGCTGAGTTCTCGTCGGCTTTTTTGCGGAAGAAAGGGAATCAAGATATGAAAATACGAAATTACTCCTCTCGACGAGAGCTCTCGCGGCACATCCTGCGCAGATGCGATCGACCGCCGCGAGTAACGGACGCAATATACGAGTAGACAGCATGTATATTCATATTCACGTGAATACACGTTGCGATGTTTGTGATATACGTGAATAGATAACACCACCACCGGCCCGACAGTGAGCTTACAGATGTCGGAGGCGTTTTCGCGACGCGTTCCGACCGACAATCCCTTGTTATCACGATATATTCTCTCTCTCTCTCTCTCTCTCTCTCTCTCACGCACACGTTTTTTACACGATCGAACGGAGGAACGATTCCTCCGCGTATTCTTCGGACATATGTACTACACAAACTCACAGAGCGAGGGATGCACAAATTTCGTAGAGGAGGAGTAACGAGGGAAGTAGGGGGGACGCCTCTGTCGACACTGTGCGCATTTTGTACGCAGTATACACCCACTTTACACGTTATTTAAGACAACCGTTGATATTAAGAGAAATGTATGGATGATGCATCACGTCATTAATAATAAATTATTATCAATAAACACTACCCTCGGTCTCCCGAGTCTCTTTCTCTCAACACCTCAAAAAAGGCAATTTTAGAACAAGCGGAATCATCGAAATTATAGAGGATTTTATTCTTATATTAGGAGCGCAAAAAAGTTCTGAGCCTTTTTTTTTTGAAAAATTCAAAATTTATTTAAAAACAAACAAAACTATATTAATCAACGAAATATTCCCCGTTTGCATCGATGACCTTTTGCCATCTTTCGGGCAGCTTGCGAATTCCCTGATGGTAGAAGCTCACCGGCTTCGAGGCGATAAAGTCATCAATGCATTTTCGTATCTCTTCAAGTGTCACAAAATGTCTATCAGCCAAGAAATGCTGCAGAGACCGGAATAGGTAGTAATCGGAAGGCGCCATGTCTGGGCTATACGCCGCGTGCGGGAGAAGTTCCCAGCCTAACGCAAAGATATCCTGAGTCACTTTCGCAACATGTGGTCGGGCATTGTCATGAAGCAGTATCACTTTACGACGTCCTTTGCCAGTAAATGACCTCTTTTCTTCAAACGCACCGCTCAAATTGCTCAATTGTTGCTGATAGCGATCTGCCGTTACTGTTTCACCCGGCTGTAACAACTCGTAATATCAGGTGTAGTAAAAAGAAATCCATTATTTTTCCAATAGATGGCTTTAGTTATCTGTATCTCGCGTTGTATAAGTCCGATCGGGTTCCACTAGATGGCGTTAGAAAGATGAGATTTCGTAGTAAAAAAACTTTTCTGACAGTTTTGTGATTAGTTGACTCAGTTTTGTTTGAGCGCGCGTCAAAGATGGACACTAGCAAAGAGAAAATACGCTATATTTTACAGTTTTTCTTCGATAAAGGCGAAAACGCAAGCCAGGCGGCTGAAAATGTGAATAGTGTTTATGGTCCTGATACTGTAACAGCCAATCACACGCAATTTTGGTTTCGTCGATTCCGTTCCGGTAATTTCGATGTCAAAGATGCACCACGCACTGGTAGGCCAATTGTCGAAAATATCGATAAAATCATGGACATTGTCGAGTCCGACCGTCATGTAAGCACTGTTTCGATTGCCCAAGAGCTAAAGATTGCACAAAAAACCGTTTGGAACCATTTGAATAAGGCTGCATACAAAAAGAAGCTCGATGTATGGGTGTCACACGAGTTAACGCAAAAGAACCTCATGGACCGAATTTCTATCTGCGAATCGCTGCTGAATCGCAACAAAATCGACCCATTTCTGAAGCGGTTGGTCACTGGTGATGAAAAGTGGATCACTTACGACAACGTCAAGCGAAAACGGTCATGGTCGAATCGCGGTGAGCCGGCGGAAACGGTGGCCAAGCCAGGATTGACGGCCAGGAAGGTTTTGCTGTGTGTTTGGTGGGATTGGCAGGGAATTATCTATTATGAGCTGTTCCCCTACGGCAAAACTCTTAACTCGGAACTGTACTGTCAACAATTGGACCGTCTGAAGGAAGCAATCGCCCAGAAGCGGCCAGTTTTGGCCAATAGGAGAGGAATTGTGTTCCATCAGGATAACGCCAGGCCACACACATCGATAGTGACTCGCCAGAAACTCCGGGAGCTTGGTTGGAAGGTTCTTATGCATCCACCTTATAGTCCGGACCTGGCACCAAGTGATTACCATCTGTTCCTGTCCATGGCGAACAATTTTGCTGGTGAAAAATTCGCTTCAAGAGAGGCTCGTGAAAATCGACTCTCAATTTTTTGCCAATAGGGACGAGGGCTTCTATGAGAGAGGCATAATGAAATTACCTTCAAAATGCCAACAAGTTATCGAACAAAACGGCGCATATTTGACCTAAATCGGATCATTCAAACTATGGTAATTAAAGCCTTCAATTTCATGCAAAAATAATGGATTCCTTTTTACTACACCTGATACAATACACCTTTCTAATCCCACCATATACAAAGCAAAACCTTCTTGGCGTGGATATTGGTCTTTGGCGTCGATGTCGAAGGTTGACCAGGGTCAACTCATGATTTTTTACGCTTCGGATTATCATAAAGTATCCACTTTTCATCACCTGTAATGATTTGGTGCAGAAAATCCGTTTTCCGGAACCTTGAAAGCAAAATGAGTGCCGTGTCACGCCGTCAATTTTTGTTGTCTTCGGATAGTGCATGTGGAACCCATCTGCCTTCCTTTTGAGCTTTTCTCATTGCATGTAAACGTGTGGAAATGGCTTGTCGCGTAACGCCAAGTTGCTCTGCAAGCTCCTTTTCAGTTTGTGCAGAGTTTATATCCAACAATGCTTGCAGTTCGTCCGTTTCAATCTTTTGAGGGAGTCCAGCACGCGGTTCATCTTCAAGACTGAAATCTCCTTGGCGAAATTTTTGATACCACCTTTTACACGTAGCATAACTTACAGCGTTCTCTCCATATGCAACACAGATCATTTCAGTGGCTTCAGCAGCATTTTTCTTCAGATGAAACGCGAAGTGGATGGAAAATCGAATATGCTCTTTTGTTATTGCCATCGTGAACACTGCTGATTTTAAGGTAATGTGCATCAAACGCCAAATCGCACCATGTTTCGAAAGACCAAATGTCACTGCTTTAAAACCGCAAGAGGGCGGGAAAATTAATGCAATTTAAGTTGTGGTTTCAGTAGTATGAAATCTAGGGCTCAGAACTTTTTTGCGCTCCTAATATATGGTTTCAAGAGGATTCCCCTAAGATTAAGAGGAAAATATTATAAACACGTTATTCTTAAAGTCAGAGAGATTATTATATGAGGGATGTTATATGTACAATGCATATTTTATTTATTTTAATATAGAATCTCTTATATACAGATCGATTAATCCTTTCCTAAGAAGATTATTATTGGCAAAAAATATATTTTGGCAAAAAAACAGGCTCGTACCTCTAGCCATTTAGGAGATATCGAAGGTTAAAGTTTTCCAACTTGTACCGTTGATATCTCCACTTCTACTGGGAATTGAGAGTCGAAATTTATGGTGAGAATAGGGTCTTTACAGGACTATAATTTGGCAAAAAAAAACACAGGCCTCTCTCTAACCGTTTAGGAGATATCGAAGGTTAAAGTTTTCCAACATTTCTCCGTTGATATCTCCGCTTCTACTGGGAGTAGAGAGTCGCCACCTACGGCAAAATGTAGGGTTTTGAGAGGACTTTAATTTGGTGCCAGAACCAGGCCTGTATCTCTAACCGTTTAGGAGATATCGAAGGTTAAAATTTTCCAACCATTCTGCGTTGATATCTCCGCTTCTACTGGGAGTAGAGAGTCGCCATTTACGGCAAAATGTAGGGTTTTGAGAGGACTTTAATTTGGTGCCAGAACCAGGCCTGTATCTCTAACCG
Source organism: Harpegnathos saltator (assembly GCF_003227715.2). NCBI lineage: Eukaryota > Metazoa > Arthropoda > Insecta > Hymenoptera > Formicidae > Harpegnathos > Harpegnathos saltator. The sequence continues at coordinate 19,151 of NW_020229878.1, read as the reverse complement.
TTTAGGAGATATCGAAGGTTAAAGTTTTCCAGCCTTTCTCCGTCGATATCCAGCCTTCCTCCGTCGATATCCAGCCTTCCTCCGTCGATATCCAGCCTTCCTCCGTCGATATCCAGCCTTCCTCCGTCGATATCTCCGCTTCTACTGGGAGTAGAGAGTCGCCCATGTAGTCGAAAATGTAGGGTTTTGAGAGGACTTTAATTTGGTGCCAGAGCCAGGCCTGTATCTCTAACGGTTTAGGAGATATCGAAGGTTAAAGTTTTCCAGGCTTTCTCCGTCGATATTCAGCCTTCCTCCGTCGATATCTCCGCTTCTACTGGGAGTAGAGAGTCGTCCATGTAGTCGAAAATGTAGGGTTTTGAGAGGACTTTAATTTGGTGCCAGAACCAGGCCTGTATCTTTAACCGTTTAGGAGATATCGAAGGTTAAAGTTTTCCAACCTTTCTCCGTTGATATCTCCGCTTCTACTGGGAGTAGAGTCGCCATTTACGGCAAAATGTAGGGTTTTGAGAGGACTTTAATTTGGTGCCAGAACCAGGCCTGTATCTCTAACCGTTTAGGAGATATCGAAGGTTAAAGTTTTCCAACCTTTCTCCGTTGATATCTCCGCTTCTACTGGGAGTAGAGTCGCCATTTACGGCAAAATGTAGGATTTTGAGAGGACTTTAATTTGGTGCCAGAACTAGGCCTGTATCTCTAACCGTTTAGGAGATATCGAAGGTTAAAGTTTTCCAACCTTTCTCCGTTGATATCTCCGCTTCTACTGGGAGTAGAGAGTCGCCATTTACGGCAAAATGTAGGGTTTTGAGAGGACTTTAATTTGGTGCCAGAACTAGGCCTGTATATCTAACCGTTTAGGAGATATCGAAGGTTAAAGTTTTCCAACCTTTCTCCGTTGATATCTCCGCTTCTACTGGGAGTAGAGTCGCCATTTACGGCAAAATGTAGGGTTTTGAGAGGACTTTAATTTGGTGCTAGAAACAGGCCTGTATCTTTAACCGTTTAGGAGATATCGGAGATTAAAATTTTTCAACTTGTACCGTTAATATCTCTGCTTCTATTGTGAATTGAGTGTCGAGATTTAGGGCAAAAGCGTGTACCTGTTTTTTGAGTCGTTTACGAGATACCGAAGATTACATGTTTAAATTTAAATAAATTTTAATTTAATTCTTTAATTTTAATGTTGATATCTTCGCTTCTACTTGGAGTTGGAAGTCGATGTTTATGGAGTGAATAGGGTTAATATAGGACTATATTGTGGCGAAAGCGCGTTCCTAGGTTTTCAGCAGTTTCCGCGAAGAAACTGGTCGGAGGACGTTCGCAGCCGTGGTGGAATTTGACGTTCGCGTTCGCAAGGGCCTAATATTTTACTCGCGAAGGGACGTCATCGTCCTTCTTTTCACAACGGTGTCGGATGTTTAGCTCCTTTCTTCCTAATTTTCTGCGACAACAAGACCGCGTCGGGGCCCTAACGGGGCATGTTCGCTTATAACTAGCGTTTATCTGAAGAGCGCTTCTCGGGAATATTCTGCTCGAAGGGTTAGTCCGCGATAGAAAGTTTCCTGCGATCGGAGACCGCTTTAGTTTAAAGTTAAATTGTAGCAAGAGTATTGTTATCGGATAGCTCTGATGCGGGCTGCTGGCATCAATCTGTGACGTCTACCGCGCGCTTTTGCTATTACCGATAAATTCAGTGTTCTCGATTGCTCGCGCGATTTCAGGTGGCCATAATATGGGGATAATACGTGGCAATGTGTGGCAATAATATATAGCAGTAATATACGGCAACAATATATGGCAACAATATATCGCAACAATATATGGCAATAATATATAGCTATAATATATGGCAATAATTCATGGAATATATTTTTCGTTATAAATGTCAATGCAAATTTGCGGCATGCACAATATAATAATAAAAGAGCTCTGTAAGTATTGAGTCAAACGCTCACCAATGATGATGTTGGTAATGTCCCGTTGCCAATGTCCAACCAGGTCTACCAATGTTCTTCCATGTCCGCTACCGCTCTCCATGTCGCGCAGCATTCATCTTGCAGCGCGTCCCACGGTGATTGCTACACTTTCATGACGCAATCGATATTTGTATTAGAGCGGTGATATTTGCGTCAAATTACGAACGTTTTATGTCGACATCAGTGGAAACTTTTTACGCGCTGCGAAACGGACTTTATAAACTCGATCGGCAAGGAGCAAAAACTGTGTGAAAATTTATCAACTCGTCTATCGGACTTTTACGGCGCTTTTCGCGATTGCATCGGAAAAGTCACGAAAATGCGGTATTATCGATATCTACGAGTGCAATATTCACGAATGCACGTGAGGAAAGATTAGACAATCAAAAACCGGTCGCTTCAAGGGAACGCAAAAATAGAGAAGCGGGGCAACGTTTTCACGCATGATAATTCCGTCACGACGAAGTTTACGTTCGCGATACTTTGGCGAAATGAGAATTTAAGTTTTCTTTGTTGGAGCACGGGTAAAAATGCGTATTTTGATTACCGCGGTCGCGATATTCAAAGGCACGCGAGCGAGGATATCTCAAGCTCGGCGTGCACTTGCGCAATCTGTGCGCGCATTATACGCTACTCGAGACAATAGGGATCGTGATGAATGGACAATATTGCCAAATAATTCTACAGCCTGTTTTGCAAATAAAAGAAAAGCAGCAACGGTATCGACATTTATGCGTATGAATATATTTTACACGGACAATTGAATATTGTCAAATAATTATATCGTTAAATAATTCTGCGGCCCGCTTGAAAAATAAAAATAAAGCAGCTGATGACGATTTCGTGTTTGTACATCGCGGTTGTACAGAATATTTCTTATTCAGATGACTGAATATCAATAGAGAATCATTCACTATTTTAAATCTCGTATGTAATGCAGGATATCGCGATCAAATAATTCCCTAATTGTTTCGAGCAATGTATTGAATTCAACGTCACAAACACACATATGCAAGAATCTATTTGCAATTCGCATTGACTTCAACGATATTTCATCTAGTCACACTATATCCATCATGCGGAATTTTGTTTTTCTTTTTATTTTGCATTTACTCACCGAAACGACTTGCAGTCAGAGCCGGCCACGTTCCGCTTCAACTCTGTAACAAAAAATTCACATTCGTTCATGAGATCAGACTAACGAGTGCGGGCGAGTAAAATTGTAGTTTACCCTTTGCGATCGTAATTCAAGTCGAGTCGGAAATTATATCCCAGCTCTAGATCGCCAAGAGTCAAACAGAGGATTATAGTAAATTTGTAAACTTACCTTCAAGCCGACTCTGCTTGGCCCGAACCGAATCCTTCGGTGCGGCACCCGCGTCCACCGAATTGCTGTTGTTTTCCGCACAACTGAAACAGAAAAATAATTTCCCGGTTAATAACCTGCGGTAGAGAGAGAATATCTTGGATCGGGCGAATCGAAAATACGGAAATATTTTGATATGGGATTTTTATCTCAATATTTTTGTTCCAATATTGAAAATTTAAATGAGACATGAAACTTTCAAGAGAGCTGATGAGGAACAAGTTGCAAAGGCAAAGATCGTAAAGGGTTGAAGACAGATGTATAGGGAACTTGTAAACTTTACCTTCCGATCGACTCTGCTTGGCCCGAACCGGATCCTCCGATACGGCATCCGCATCTGCCGGATTGTTGTTACTTTCCGCAACAACTAAAACAGAAATGTAGTTTTCCCAGTTGATAATCTGCGGTACAGAGAAAATGTCTTTGATCGAAACAAATCGGAAATACGGAAATATTTTGATATGGGATTTTTATCTGAATATTTTTGTTTCAATATTGAAGATTCCTGGTTGGTAAGCTGCGATAGAGAAAGAATATTTGATCGGAATGAGTGGAGAATATTCGTTACGATTGTTTTTTTTCATTGACATTGAAAGTCTAGACAGGACATGGAGCTCTTGAAAGAGCTGACGAAAAAAAATGACAACAAGAAACGGAGACAACAGTTGTGTGATCTCGAAAATATTCTTTTACAAATGGACATTTAAATTTGAATCCCGTAACGAGAGTAAAGAAACTTGAAATTTTGTAATACTTGGCGCAAAATTTGTGATATCATTATTTTTGTAGAAGATAGAAATAAAATGATATAATTTGATTTTGGTTTATTTTTTTTGGGTAAATTATTAAATATCATTTTCTATAAAAATAGAAATTTGAATAATATTTCATGTCAACGTATTTAGATGTATTATAATATGAAAATAATAAATACGCGGTACTCAATGCATGCGACTTACTTACATTGTCGTCTTCTTACTGGTATCTTTTACTCGCGGCACCGTAATCTTCGACCGAAATAATCCCTGTGTCTCGGAACGTCGCCTCATCTCTCACTGTGAATGTAATCCCTAGGATCGCTCACTGTCACGGACACTGTCATTGCACTATTAAACACTGCATAATTAAACTATTAATGACGTTCGGATAAGAGGCTTTTCGCGTCCGCGTACACGTACGCTTGTAATTCGTGCCCGATCGCGATATATTTTTTCGCGATTTCGTCGAGACACGTCATCAGAATTACACGAGAAGCTGCAAATTCTCGCGTGTCGATTACAGACTACACTCGCTAATGAGAGGACCTCGCGTCCGCGTTAATTAGGCGTTCGAACATTACTAACGCCGCGACAATGACGCAGTATATTGCTCGAGAATGACGCGGTCCGTGCGGCTCGAGTGCCCGAGTGTAACTGGAGGCCATCTTGCCTCGCCGCAGCATGTAGCCGCTTTTCGGCGGGAGACGAATTCCCGGCTTCTGATTGGCTGGGGTCTCCCATCCGGCCACTGCCGTCTCGGTACGTACGTTGTGCCTACTCGTGATTGTCCCCAAGCTGTGTAGCCTCAGGGACTGTTTAACGGGTCTTAAGGCTCGTTTACAATAGCTGGAAGAGTAAAGGTGCCTTTACATGGGAGTGTCGAGCGTCAAAGCATCCAACCAAAGTTCCTTTTTTTATCCCTGAAATAAGAAATGAAAAACTGATTGGTTGGACGCTCTGACGCTCGACGTTCGACACTCCTATGTAAACGCACCTTAAGGCTGTAAGGCTGTAACGTAAGCTGTCAGCGAATGAAAATATTTCATTTCGTGTCTTGCAACCTTACAGCCATACTCTTACAGCTTTTGTAGACGAGCCTTTACAGTGTCGAAGGCGACGGGGGATTTCTGCTGGATACTTGATATATTAACGCGCGCTTTTCAAATTAAAATTAGAGATGTTCCAGCAAGCGGTTAATCCATTTTACAGCTTTATTACTTAACGTTAATAGTATTAACGCGCGGTTCAAATTTATAATGTCCCGTACAGTGGTAGCTTCAGGTGGGTTCGTCGCAAAGTCGCCGACTGAGGGCGCAACTTAACAAACATATTTGTTCGCCCGCTATTTAAATTGAAATAAAGATTTTGTAGCATACGACTGGTCAATTATAAAGTTTCATCACTTAATAGGAATAATGTTTACGCGCGCTGCTCGAATCTGTATAGCATTGTTTGACACATGTCTGGTAATATGGGGGTTTTATCTTCAGAATTAAAAATCGTCAATATATTTGTATTCAGAATATTTGACTAATATATAATGTTAATGTATAAAATATACTGGACAAACCTTTTATAATTTATTATCTGAAAAATATATGTGAAATGTATCCGACAGGCAAAAATTTATCTAGATATAGATGCTCCAATTCGAATGCATCTCAGATATAGGTTAGGTTGTGACCGGGGTACGACTGCCCAGAAAAAATATGCGAGCTCTCTCCTATTATGGTAAGAAGGTGCCTATCGCGGTTTTTAGTACCTATTATGGTCGTATGGTGATTCGACCAGGGTTTCCGCTATTATGGTACTATGGTCCCTATTATGGTAGACGAGTCTATCTAGTTCTAGTCTCCTATTGTGACCGGAGCACGATCTTAATACTCTCCTCGGGTGTCGCCTACTATGGTAGGACCTTGTTTCCGCTGGTGACCACGCTAGGTGGTTCAGTTACCATTCTTGGTTATCGCAATGCTTCCTTGATTGGTAATTTGGTACCATATCAAACCATACTAGATATATGTTATAATCTTATGGTTACTGATGGTTGAAATTATCTACTAATCTATTTGAAGGTCTTTCAAACCTGTCTGATTAAGGGATACCATGCACCACATGGGGTCCTTCACGGATCACCTGGTTCCACGGTCCAGCTTTTTTTTTTTTTTTTTGTTAAGGAGAGGAAATGCCTTACGCACACCCTGGGGCCCGTGCTGGGGGTGATCCCAGGGTAGTGTGGGGCTTGCACCCACTAAAACTCCCCCGGCCCACAGCGTGCTGAGTACGGAGAGCCCGGGAAACACCATGCAAGACGGCACTTAGCCATCCGGACTCCCCGCCACACATGCGCGCCGCTACTCCCGACTCAGGTGGGAGAGCCGCACCTCTCCCTGCCTACTCCCGCCCCCCTGGGTCAAACGGATGGTGACGACCATTGCCATCATCCGGACCCGAAGAAACCCCCCCGAGGACAGCGACGACGACGACGAGGACTGCGAAGATGACGAGACGGACGATCGACGACGATGACGAACCCGACACCCCGGACAACGACGACGATGACGAACCCGACACCCCGGACAACAACGACGACAAGGAAGACGAGGACAAAGGCGCGGAGCCGGGGGAGGGAGCGGACCAACTCCGGTCCCCCGATTGGGAGGTGGAAGAGGGGGAAGAGCCCACGACCTAGCGGTCGGCGGCCCTCTCGCGAGCTCTCTCCGCATTCTCCGAGCCCAGCACGACCGCGGCGAATATCGCCACGGCTGATCAGGCCCGACGAGAGCGGAGGCTCCCCCGCACAACCGCTGGCAGGGACAGATCCCCGCCCACCACCCTCACCAACTCCTCGCGCTGCACCCGCCACGCCACGCAGTGCTGCAGGGTGTGCTGCGCGTCATCGCGCGTGTCTCCGCAGTGAAGGCACTGCGGAGATGGGTACTTCCCGATCTTGTTGAGAAACTCCGCGAACACCCCGTGGTCCGTCAGCAACTGCGTGACATGGAAGGTCAGGCCGCCACGATTCGGACGATCCAGTCAGAGATTAAACTCCGGCAGGATCGCTTCACGTACACGAACACTCGGCAGTCCCGGGGCCCGGAGCTGCAGAAACCACTGTCGGCGAACCAGCGGCTCCTCCGCAGCCCGGGCCTCCGCGACCGCCTCGGACGTCCACAACCCGTACGGCACGCCAGGGCTCGCAGTCCCGCAGAATCTCACCTGCCGAGCGCGGTCGGTCCCGCCGCGCCGACCTCCCAGTGAAGGGGGGAAGACCTCATCACCGGGAGCCCCCCCATGGGTGGCGCCACGGTAGCCGATCCCAGCACCGCCGCAGGCGTGCGCCTACCCGGTTCCGCTCGCACGCCCTCGGCCACATTCGTACGCTCTTTCTCGCTCGCATGTTCACCCGCTCGTTCCCGCGCTCGCTCGCCAGCGCGGGTTTTCCCCGCGTCCACGTTATTCGTCGCACGTAGAGCAAGTAGAGCAGAGACGTCGGGCTCCATCATGACATTCTCTGCAATTCCTCTCAGCGAAGGCAAAGTGAAGCCCGAGGCCACAGACCCGGGTCGACCATCAGACGCTACGGAGGTCCGCGCACCGGAGCCATTGCCCTGCGCTGCCTCCAACCTCGCCAGGTGATCCTCCAGACTCCGAACCCGCTTCTGCAACCGAAGCTCCCTTTCTCTGGTTTTATCCCGTTCCTCTTTAACCTCACGCAGCTGACGCCTCAGCCACGTGAGGTTGTAACCGGACTTCTAGTTGGTGCTTAAGTGCGTCCTGTCTTACGCAGCTCTTCTGTCGCCGCTCATGGACGCACCGGATGAGGATTGCAGGTTCGCGCTTTATGAAGCACGGATCGTGGTCGCCACCCGTCCTAGAAATGGTGTATACGGCAGGACCCTGCAAGATGGACGGGGATCCTCGAGGGCACTTACTGCACTTGATCGTTTCAAGGCTTTTATTCGTTCTCGCACTACACACTCACGCAGCTGCCGCGTCGTCGCCTCGCGTCGCGTCGCGTCGTCGCCTCGCGTCGCGTCTCCTGGGGTGTTCGAGCTGGCACGTCCGGTCCGCTCGAACGCTCGAAGCCAACTCCTCTTTTTATTCTCTCATTCCTCTCTCTCTCACTCTTCCATTCCTCTCTCTCTCTCTCACTCTCACTCTTCCACTCCGACGCGCCGGCGCAGACAGCTCACGTGATCGTTTTTACAAAGCTAGTATCTTTTTCTTATGCTATTACAAAATTAACAAATCTTTTTCTTAACACCCTACATAAAAATCGTAATCTTAAGATACTATAAAAATAAATCTTTTTCTTAAGATAAACATAAGACATCCAATTCTTAAGATACTATAAAAATAAATCTTTTTCTTAAAATTATACTGACACAAAATCCTTTTCTTAAGATAAAATAACAAATCTTTTGCTTAAGATAAACATAAAAAAATCTCTTTCTTAAGATTATACGAACATAAGAAAAAAAAAAATCCTTTTTTAAGTCAAATAAAATCTTTGCCGAATAAAACTTCTTACGATTAATACGCGACTTATTACTAATTTCTTTTTTCTTTTTTCAGGTACAAGGTGGACAACGCTGTGCAGCTGCGGATCATACTCGGTAAGTTTAACTTAAATATTGACTTATACTAATTGTTTCTTTTCTTTCAGGTACTGCATCGCGGGACTTCGAGGGACTTCTCCACTCAATCTAGGTAAGTGCCAACTAAAATGAAATAACAACTAATACTGATTACTTTCTCTTTCAGGTTGCCCAGCGCTGTCACCTTTTTCTTAAGTCTACGTCTGTTGGTTTCCTAAGGTAAGTTCTTTGGTCACGTTTAGTTTTGTCCCAAGCATCGGATGTGTTTTTTAATCATTTTTGAGAACGTTGTCTCAACAAAAAATTTCCCCTTGATTCTTAAGTGATTAGATTGATAAGTCTTACTTTTCTTTTTTTTTTTTTTTTTTTTTTTTTTAGGCGGGGGAAATGCGTTACGCACACCCCGAGGTGGGCTCCTGATCCTAACGATCAGGCCTCGGGGTAGTGTCGGACTCCCCCCCAGAGAAGGGTGACCTCCTCTGGAGGGTTTACCGACTAAAACCCCCGCCGTGTCTCTTCGCGTCCTGCTGCCAGGGGAAACCCGGAAGTTCCTAACGGCCACACATCAGGTTCCCTCCAGCGACGCAAGGGCCACACGCCCACTTCCTCATGAAAACACTTGCCCACTTGCCGTCCTCTCCTATCCTATCCTGCCATCCCTCTCATTCTTCTCCTCCCCACCATACACGCACACACACACACACACACACACGCGTACGCACCGGCCTACCCACACACACACACGCATGCTTCCCATCCCCTTCCTTCCTTTCCTTTCCTTTTCCTTCTTCTTCATCAGCTCCTCCTGAGAGATTCCTCCTCCTCCTCTTTCTTTCTCTTCTCTTTTTCCCTCTCTGCAACTTCTTTCGCCGTAAGTACTTTTGTGGCGAAAGTGGACACCGCTTTCCATTTCTTTTCCCCCCCTTGTACCATGGCACGCACTATAGCAGGCCAACTCAGATTCTCCCCTATCTCCCGAATCATGTCACGCCTGGGTACATCCCATGCAGGGCACTCCCCAATCGTGTGGTCCGCGGAGTCAACCCCCGCACCGCAGTGTGGGCAATCCGGGCTGGGTCTCTTTCCAATCCTTGTCAAGTAATCCCCGAATGAACCGTGCCCTGCCATGAGCTGGGTCAGGTGGTAGTGGAGACCCCCTGTTTTCCTGTGCATCCACTCATAGAAGACCGGGAGAAGCGCTTCCCTGACCCTTCTCCCCGGTAAATCCTCTCCTTCAAGGGAGGCTTCCCATTGCCTAAACATTAGGAGATCAGCTGCCAGCCCGATTTCGCGTCTAGTCTCATTCCCATCTTCACCAGCTTCCCTCACCATTTGTAAGCGCTGGTAAGCCCTGCGGTGCCTTGACGCCAGGAAGTGCACCGGGGGGATTCTGGCCAGAAGTAGGGCCGCTTCGTAGGAGATCGTCCTGTAGCCAGAAATAACGCGGAGGGCCATGTGCCTCTGGATTCTCAGGAGAGGAGTCCGGTATGTTTTGAATATGGCCACTTGGTCCGCCCATACGGGTGCAGCATATAGCATAACCGAATGTATTATGTTAACGTATAATCTTCGCTTTGCCTCCCCTGGCCCCTTTAAGTTCGGAAGGAGGCGCCACAGTGCACGCAGAACTCGGTCCGCTTTCTCTTCCACGTAACACAGGTGCCTTTTGAAGGTCAGACCCCTGTCAAGAATAACGCCAAGGCTCTTGATAGCGTTAGTCACCGGTACTTCCGTTCCGTTGATGTGGACGCATAAGCCGTCCGTCGCCTTTCCGCATAATAGGGCCGCCTCTGTTTCCGCTATATCTAGACCCAGGAGTTCAATCCGCCTGGTCACTCTTGCTACATACATGGATGCCTTAATGCAAGTAGTCTCAGGGTCTCTGCCGCTCACCAGTAACATTGTGTCGTCCGCATAACAAGTTAGTCTGGAGTCAGATTCCAGATTCACTTCCAGCACCCAATCATACGTTAGGTTGTAACCGGACCTCTATTGGGGCTTAAGGGCGTCCCGTCTCCCGCAGCTCATCTGTCGCCGTTCAAGGACGCACCGTTGAAGATAGCAGGTTCACGCTTTTCTAAGCACGGATCGTGGTCGCCACCCGTCCTGAACGGAGTATATATCAGGACCCTGGAGGATGGACGGGGACCCTCGAGGGCACTCACTGCACGTTTTATCGTTTCCAGTCTTTATTCGTGTCGCACTACACTTTTTACGCAGCTGCCGCGTCGTCGCCTTGCGTCGCCTCTCTCGGGGTTTTCGAGCCGGCACGTCCGGTCTCCTCGAACGCTCGAAGCCAACTCCTCTTCATTCCTCTCTCTCTCTCTCACTCTTCCATTCCTCTCTCTCTCTCTCTCTCTCACTCTTCCACTCCTCTCTCTCTCTCTCACTCTTCCATTCCTCTCGCTCATTCACCCCGACGCGCCGGCGCAGACAGCTCCCTTGCTTGTTTTGTACAATAAAATTCTTTTTCTTAAGCTGCTACATAATATAAAAAATCTTTTCCTTAAGATTAACCTAAAATAAACAATCTTTTTCTTAAGATTAACATAAAATAAACAATCTTTTTTGCTTAAGATAAATATCGAATTAAATCTTTTTCTTAAAATTCAAAAATTCTTTTCTTAAGATAACATAAAATAACATGTCTTTGGCTTAAGATAAATATCGAATTAAATCTTTTTCTCAAAATTAAAAAATCCTTTTCTTAAGATAACGTAAAATCACAAATCTTTTGCTTGACATAAAAAACTCTTTTTCTGAAAATTCTTTCTCGAGTCAACTAAAATCTTTAGCAAACAAAAATTGAATCTTATCACCCGACTCACTTCTTTCTTCTTTTTTCATATGTCCGCCCGTTCCCCGGGCTTCTGGGCCTCGAGGACCGGTATCTCCGGGGGGTCCGGTCCGTCACGTCCTGGCTCTCCCAGGTTCGGGCGCTTCCGGTCCGGTCCCTGGGTGTTCCTTCGCGGCTGGTCCGGTTCCGGAGGGCTCAGGACCGGCAGGTCCGGCTCTGGGCCGCTCTTGCGCGTCTGGTCTGGCTCCGGAGGTCTTTCGCGCGGCTGGTCCGGTTCCGGACGGCTCTCCCTCTGGGTCGCCATTTCGGTTCCTTTGTCTGTAAACGAATCGGTCAGTTCGGTTAGGTTAGGTTGTAACCGGACCTCTAGTGAAGACTTAAGTTTTTTAGTATGGTTAGGTTAGGTTAGGTTAGGTTAGGTTAGGTTAGGTTGTAACCGTGTTTCGATCGCGTGGTAATAATCTGGATCCTGTCAACCAGCACTCCAGTCGGAGTCGGAATACTGGGACTGGTGGACTCTCGGCCAGGGGGTCTCAGCTAACCGGTCCGCTCCTGGACTAACCCACCGGTGGATTCCAGATTCCTGGTCCACTCGCCACACTTATCCTATCACTACTAGTGAGCGCCCGATGACGGGCTCACTCATGCACTCGCGCGTGGCCCTTTGCCAGTGAGTGCCGAATTGCTGGCCTACTCTACTAACTAGCCTATTCTCACGCGGGCCTCCTCGTCGCTCACGGTCGCCAGTCGCTATTCTCAAAGAGGGGCAGCGACACCCTGATGAGCCTACTCGAAAGTTAAAGACTCTATTGTTATCCGAAATTGCAAGTTCGTATCACTGGACCGTACGTATACTGGACGTCGTTCTTAGTCACTTACGCTCTTCGTCTATCGGCCGTTTATTCGTGTCTATTGGCTTCGGACCGTTGATACCGATGACGGAATCCCTAGCTCTTTGCTACAGTCTCTACCAGCTGTCTTTGAATGACCGGATTGCTATCTACAGTCTAGACCAGTGATCACCGTGTTCCTGGGCGTGTACTTATACTTTTTACCTGTCGTCGCTTCGAGACTGGACGCGCTCTACAGTTACTACCAGTCGCCACCGAATGGCGGGAGTTTCCTCTACAGTTTCTACCAGACGTGACCTTATGACCGGAATTTGACGTATACTGTATCTACCAGTCGTGACTTTATGACTAGGGGTATCTATACTCTCTACCAGTCGTCACCGAATGACCGGGCTTGTCTCTATAGTCTATTCTAGCGATCTACAGTTTCGGCCTGCTGCAGCCGAAGGACTGGTAACGTATCTACAGTGTGTGCCAGGGATGACCGTTGTACTGGTTGTGTCTTTGTCTATCTACAGTATTTACCAGTGATGACCGCAGGACTGGGTATTTTTCACTAATTATTTATGTAAAACTGGATAAACTTTTAAAACAACTGGTTTTCAGTGGACTGCTCGAACTATTAGGGATTAAATAATTCGCTGAGTCGAATGAACACGTAATTAAAAAATGACAAAATTTATTGCACTTTACCAGTGGCTGGCTACATGAACATTACTAACTAAAAAACGTTATCGCTGGTCGATTAAAGTGATTACAAAATTGTTAACGAACTTCTAGTGAAAGGCGCGGGCACTAGGAAGCGCGGGGACGGCGGAATATCCCGATGACGCGACAAGAATGGCGGCCGCCTTTGAGAAACCCGATGCCGCCTTTGATCTTTGACGCGTGCCGACACCGCACTCGGCTAACGACGCTACACGCTCACGCGGTAATTAGGGCGCCGGGAGGAGGACACTGCGTCGGTGCTGCAAAGGCATGCAATTGCGCGGAATGCGAGTAACGGCTACGCCGCACTTACCGCCCGTACGGCGGGGAAGGGGAGGACGCTGTCCTTCGTGGCCCTGCGAGTTCAAGTCTCCGCTCACGGCTGCTACCCTTGACCCTCTGAACGGTAATCCCAATCAGGCTCAAGCACTCAACACGCTAATCACCCGAGCACACGCGTCGCGGACGTACGCGATGGCGAATTACGCCGGATGACGCAATCTAACGCAGGCAGTACGGTACGCTCTCCGATCCGTGTGAGGCGACTGCCTGTCCTCGACTCCTCGATCCATTGTCCGGGGGTTCCCTTTATAGCTTAGGTGTCACGTGACACTCGTTCGGTAGGGATATCCCCGTTTTTAGCCCGCGAAGCCAGTGAGTAACCGAATTACTGGTCTCTCTCGTTTGTTCAATTGGCGGGTTCTCGCTTCCGCCGATATGTTAAACGCTTCGCGTGCTATCAGATCGTTAATGGCTCACTCAGTGAACTTGAAAAACGTTAGTTGCGTCTATCTGATTGCACGGGTATTACGGAAATTATAATAATCTCGCAATGAGCCACTCGGAGGGTGTTACATTCGCCCCGTGGCTCGCAAAAGGCATGCAAAAATAGCGATCTGTTCGGCAGATCGCTCGCTAAGCGTAGGCGGGTCTCCCAATTCTCTGGGATGTTGTTTATTGCTATTTTTATAGCTTTTATCCTGTCGACACCTTTTAACGGGCGTCGAGCTACCTGTACTCTTCGATCTATTCTCGCACATCCAGTCGACCAGTCGTCGCTGTTTAACCGGGATGTCGTTATTCCAGTCGCTTACTCTCGATGTTTACGCATCCAGTCGGCCCGTCGACACCATTTTTACTGGTGGTCGATTTATTACGTTCCGACTTCCGAGTATCCAGTCGACCAGTGACCGATGTATCCCTATTCTCGTCGATCTCCGACTGGTGGTTCGCACCATATCGAACACCGACTGGTACTTCTGGGTTCGGCTGATCTTTCTAGCCGAAGTCTATCGTATCCCAGCGGTTAGGATCTTTCTGGTTACCTGGACGCTGGTCAGGTTCAGAATAACTCAGGCTTAAGGCCTGGTATCAGTGCGTTGGGTTTGGTTAGTATGGTTAGGTTAGGTTAGGTTAGGTTAGGTTAGGTTAGGTTAGGTTAGGTTAGGTTGTGACCGGGTTTCGATTGACCCATAAAAAGGGGCTCCCCGGCGGCCCTGACCAGTGACTTCCAAAAGTTGGTAACTTGACCCAGTGATCGGCTTCGAACTGGTCCTCGCTCACATCTCCTCCTATACGGTCGCCAGTCGCTGTTATAGGAATGGGCAGCGACACCCAGTGGATTCCAACAAAGTGGAAATATCCACTTATTCCACTTTCCGAAGTGCAGGTACGGTCACTGAACCGTACAGTTGTATAGGACGTACTATCATCGTCCGGTGTATGGTCGTCCGCGTAAGCCTGTGGACTTAGGGTCCGGGCTGATGGCCAGTGGGTGGCCACACGCGGTACACGTGAGAAAACGGATTGACCTGTAGCGTTTATCACCAGTAGGTGGTGTTACGAAATGAGCGGAAGGCTCCGGTATTCATACCGGCCACCAGTAGTTGGAACTAGACTGGTAGCTTAAAGTTACAATTTAAGTATAACTCGCGAACCGACTGGGTTGCTGCGATTTCGCGAGACGCTATAGAGTTAGATATTCACGTAGGAACAACAAGAGACTACAAGCGAGTTACCAGTCACGGACAAATTCTGGAAAAACTCAGAAAAACAGGTAAAATTCCGAAAAAGACTGGGATCGGCTGGTTCGTTCGGCGAACTAGGAGGCACTGAGTTCCCGGATCGAATAGACCAGACAGTTAAAAAAAATATAAATTTATTATAAAAAATATTACAAGACCAGTGACGTACACTAAGGTCGGCTCGCTATAGTGTGTGTCTCTACGCTACGGTGAACGCTATAGTATGAGCTATCTATACTCTACACGCGGACAAAGTATATTCCGGTCGCTGATTCAAGATGGCGGACGTTTGATTGACAGCTCGCCAAAATGGCGGCTTCTTCCACCGCGACGTAGCCAAGATGGCGGCTCCCTCGTACGATACGAGTCCAAGATGGCCGCCTCCTCGTATAACACGAGGACAAGATGGCGGCGTTCCTGTCGCGACACGTTCACGCCAGCTCGCGACGGCGGTCCGCGATGATAACGACGCTACGCAATCGCACTGAACGCGGTACGCGCCGGGAGGAGGACACAGAGACCACGCGATACCGCGGTGCTAATTAACGGCCCGGATAATTAAGACGGCTACGCCGCGCTTACCGCTACCTGGGGGTAGAGGTAGCTCTTGAGAGCTGCTGCGCGGGCTAAATCCCTCCGTCAGCGGTGTCTCGTACCCCTTGGGATGGCGGCTAATCCGTAAAGGCACGTCGGTACAAGCACTAATCACTACGCGCAATTACACAGGATGACGCAACTACGCGATCACCGGCGCGAATATAAGCGGCACGGGTTCGGTCTGTACGCGGCGGTTGCCGCTGTCCGACTCTCCTCGAGCCTCGTCACGCAGTCCCCTTTGTACCGTGAGGCCACGTGACCGCTCGGGCAACATGGCGGGTTGCTATGACGACCCTTGACGCTTTCGAGCCAGTCACAGCCGCCAGCCGGTTGCTATGACGACCCGAGACGCTTTTTGACCCTGTCGTTTGCTGCTCGCAGGGGTATTTTGGTTATAAGATCCAGTTAATGGATAACGACGGTGGACCTTTTTCACCTCTTTTAGAGTTACACTTATACAAGCATCTCGTGTCGCTTTCATGTTCCAGTACGCTGCGATAACTTAAACATAAGCTCCTTACTACTCGGAAAATCGCATAACTAACGCAAACAATAAAAACGCTTAATATTAGGAACCGCTCGGATGGCGTATACGCTGAGCCACGCGGTTCAGTAGCTTAAGCCTAGGCGTTCGTAAACGCTCGGGAACACCGTCTAGGCAGTGTTAAGTCATACGCACGATGGTCTAAATCGAGAGCGCGTCTCGCAGTACTCATCGGTGCGCTAAGTGAATGTTTTTATCGTATGTGCGTGTAACCCCAGTGGTAGGATCGTGATGGGAGATTTTCTCCAGATTTCGACCCTTAAGGGGTTCAGACCTGTGTGCCAGTTTTCGCGTCTGGTTCTTCAATTCGCGTTTATCAAATATGCGTCATCCCCTTACTCCACGCTTTCCAGTGGATGTCTCTTCATGGGGCTCAGGCGCCTATAAATGGTTTCATACAGGATATACTGGGCCAGTTGATGGTCCCTTCGGATACCTGACGACCAGTTGGTTGTCTGAAGCTGGGCCCGTGGATGATGGTTCCCAGGTTTGTGGTTATCCAGTCCTTGGACTTGTACAGGAGTGCTGGAGCCTTGGTTTGCTCCTTGCTGGTTCCTGCCATCCTGTCATTGGTATTTGACAGGTTTATACTGGGCCCTGAGTTGGGTCCTGTCATACCAGTTGTCCGCCTGTCGCAAAGTTTTGACAGGTGGGACAGGATCCTCTCACAGGATCCTGACTGGTCAGGTTTGTCCTATCAGTGTTGTCTGACAGGAAAAACTGGTCCCTCAGTTGGGTTCCAGCCGGTTAGGTTCGTCCTGTCATTGGAATTTGACAGGACCGAAGTTTGGTTCTTTTCTGGGTCTTCTGGACCATTTGTCGGAGTCGGACAGGAATGTGGAAGTTAGGATGGGTTCCTACTGGTATCTTCCTACCCGTCTGGTCAGGATTATTTTTCCTGCTCCCTGCACAGTCAGTTTTGACTTGCGCCGTGTTTGTCTAGTTTTCCCGACTTTCGTCGGTTGGTGGGGTTAGGCTGTTATTTTTGTTTTGCGTACCCACCCCAGTTTTTACTGTTGATTTTTACCCACCCATATTATTTTGTTCGAAGGCGTGAGTGCTGTGAGGCGCCTTCTCGTCTTTACCGTGACAGGTTTCTTACATGCTACCTTATCCTAAGTGTATCGTGCAAGATACATATGTAAATGGCCTTGTCTCTTTATTACGGCCTTATAAAACTAAACGACAAAAATAGACTAAAGTAAACGAGATCAATAAGGTCCCGTTAAGCGGGAGATTATGACAGGTGGTCTTATCGCCCCTGTTGTCCTTGATTTGCACTACTCCCGTTAAAAGAATAAGGAATGTAATTTCGGGTGAATATATTACCCTTTAAGGAAACATAAATATCCGTGTTGTCGGTACAAAATAACTAAAATTAGCTTTCCGCTTACGGAATTTCGGCGTTCCCCCGTTGAGTGTCTTCTGTTACTCCGCGGGTTTCCTTGCCTTGGTGTGTAGCTCGGCAGCTAAATCGTCGTTGTGCTGCTCCCCTGCTACTTCCCGCGCATCCTCCAGTTGGTTGTCGGCTGCGCTTCCTTGTAACCGGGCGGTCACACTGCCCCCGTTTGTCGAGCCGAAGATAGCGGTCGAGTCGGTTATGGGGGTGTGTGTTATCGTGTGAGGTTTCCTTGTTGAGGATGTCTCTCTGGGTTGAGGTTTGTGCCGTTAAGCCCTCAGTCTGTGCCTCGTCACTGGATGAATCCAGTATTATTACGGACGACAGTGATATGTTGTCGTTGTTGTCCTTTTTGACTTTAGTTAAGTCCAGTATCTGGCGTTGTATCGTCAGTTTTATCTTCTATTGGACTTTGATTGATGGTTGATGATGATTGGTTGATTTCCGGTAAAGACCGGTTTGTAGCCGACGAAGATTGGTGTGTTATCGGTAATGACCGGTTTATAACCGACGAAGATTGGTATTCTTTCGGGTCGGCAGATAAATCGTCGTGGGCGGAAGCGGGTGTTGTGGCTGATGGGTGTTTCGTGGGCCGTCCGCGTTGCCGTTGATTCTGTAATTGTTGTTATTTGCTTCGTCTTGGCTTGTAGCCCCCGTTTGTTTCATTAGTTTTTTGTTTCGGGGTGTTGAGGTTTATTTGTAGCTCGACGGATGAATCGTGAGTGCTGTCAGTGTGGTGACTGTCATCGTCGTCGCCGCTGTTGTGTTGTGGTTGCTCCTGTGTCGCTAATTTTTTAGGACAAATTGTTTTGTGGACTCGCGTTATGTCGTTAAGATCGATAGTTAATATTTTACCATCGATGACCATATTATGGAGGTTCTTGTTAGTCTTAGCCCCCGTTGTTTCAGGAGTTACCTGTTGGTCTTGATCGGACGACGCGTCGGAGGATTCCGTCGGCACTTTCCTTATCCTCTTCTTTTCTTCGGTTGCTTGTCTTCGAAGTAGTCGTCCAGCTCTTTGCGTATCGCAGTGGCCGGAGCTTTTTGCGAGTTTTGCTTTTCTTGGTTTTTCTCGGGATGTTTTTGGTAAAGCGTCCCGTTGTTGCGTCGCGTGCCCGATGTAGGGCGTCATCGGTGCATTTGAATCGCTCAGATCTTGAGCCTTCGTGTGTCTCTTTGCGCGACAGTTTGTATTGTGGCGGAATTTTTCGACGCCTGATCCACGCTGCTATTTCAGCTGGCTTCATTTGTTCCTGTTCGGAATGTGTCTCTTCTTCGCTGGTGTCCAATGTTCGTTTGTGGATCGTCTTCTGGGTTTTTGGTCGTTGCATACCAGACGGTCCAGGTTGCGGTTCGTCGTATTGTATCGGATGTCTAGGAGCTATGGGTGTGCTCGTGGCCGACGTCCACCTTGAAGGTCCTGGTTGATCGACGAATGCCTCTGGTCTTTGACGCCTGGATGGCGCGTCGATATTGTGCTGGTGTCTCTGCATCAGCTCCTGGTTTGACCGTTCTAGATGTTGTATAGCG